>NC_056725.1:1810023707-1810261283 GCF_019279795.1 Protopterus annectens | reverse complement strand
AAAGTTTCAGTATGCTGTGTATTGTTTATTTGCAAAGTACCGTTACTTTGAAGTGTTTCTTACTGTGAGCTTCTGCCTAGTTTCTTCCCACAGTGCAGTTGTTTTGAAATGTTACTTACACTGATAAGAGGCGATTTCTTACAGTGCACTGATTTCAAGAGTATTACAGTGCACAAGAGAATTTTCGCAAAGTTCAGTTATTCAGAGGCTTGTTGTGCTATTTGGCATAGTTACAAATACTGGCATAAATTTCTGGCATATGTGTGTGTGTTCATGTATACTTGCAAAAGTCTTCACTGGTATGTGTTAATATGGCAGACGGATTTTGAAAACCATCACCATTGGTTTTCAGAATATTGCAGAGAATTGGAGGAATATTTGAGCAAGAGTACGATATTTTTATACAGGCAGCTTATTCTAACAAGGATGTACACCAGGGCATTCATTTTGCTAAACCTAGGTGGATCAGAGGCCATTGAAAGCAAGCGTTTACTTGTGTATGCGCCAGCAGTATATGAAGGAGAAGGTGAAAACAGTCATATTGTACAGGCCAAGTCAAGGGAAGACCCCAAGTGTTTGAAGCACAAGTTCAGGGAATGGAGTAACCACCAGACAAATATTCCGTTAGAGAGGCATTTGTTTTACATGCGATCAAAAACCAGAGGAAACTTTTTTGCAGCTTACATTACTGACAAAAAGCTAAAACA
The DNA here is from genome assembly GCF_019279795.1 of Protopterus annectens. Taxonomy (NCBI): domain Eukaryota; kingdom Metazoa; phylum Chordata; order Ceratodontiformes; family Protopteridae; genus Protopterus; species Protopterus annectens. The sequence goes on along the minus strand of NC_056725.1, from coordinate 1,810,260,576 downwards.
TCTTGCTTTGGTGACTTATAAGATGAGTTGTTAAAGGACAGGCTTGTGTGTGGTATTAGTGCTACAGTGAGAGATTTTGCTTCGTGACTGTGATTTAACACTGAGCAAAGCTACTGAGATATGTCAATTCCATGAAGTTACAGAAAGGCACACACAAGTATGCTTGCAAGTGATAAGAGCATGGTTTCAGCAGGCTCCAGAGCAAATGTAGACAGCATGCAACATGTGGCTAGCAGAAGCAGGCCTAAGCACAATGGCACCTGCCACCCATGCAGGATCCCCAGGTAAAACCCGTAGTTTTTTTAGCAAGTTCTAAGAAAAGGACATGCTCATTGCAGTACAAGAGTGAGTCAGCAAAACTCAAATCCAGCTATTGTTAACTTTCACAATTGTGGTGCCAATCTTGAGTCTAAAAGAGAAAAATGCTTCACATTTGGTCAGCAATGTCACAAGTATAAAAGAAGTGGAACCATTTTCAAACGTTTTACAAATCAAGTAAACCTCGCACATTTATAAAAAGGGTCACTCAGCAAAGCAAGTTGATCATATAGAGAGCTGGCGTTCTACTTAGATGGTGTATCAATAATTGGTGAAAAGGTTGATGCAGTAAATATGCTGGCAAAGAATTAAGTGTTTTGTACTGTCCAGATCAATAGTAAATCCACTGAGTTTAAAGTAGACCCTGGCTGACAACTCAGTGTGGCTAGTTGTGCAAAACTTGTTACTTATGGAGGTGAGGAAATTCAACTGACGTCTCAGTAGTGCTTCCATGCTATTTGTCTAGGAACTGTTGCAGCTTGTTCTATGTAGTCCGAAGACCTGTGCAGATGTTCTTCGTGTTTCACTGTTGCAGTCATAACATTTGGGTAATCTGCTGGCAGGTTGCCCTCAGTCAGCCTGATTAACAAAGTCTTGGGTCCTGTGTCAGTTGCTGTCCCTTCTTCCATGGTGTCAGGTCGTCAGGGGTATAAAACATGCAGCCGACTCCATTACATCAGTCTTTCTTGCCGCGTGGTACCTGAAGTAGAAGCAGTTCGCAAGTGCCGGTCTGCCGACTCCTGAAATTTTCATTTTTGAGTTTCAGATCTGAAGTCTTCAATTAAAAAGCTAATACCCCGTTGGGGAAACTTTTTTTTGCTCCTTACCGATGTCAGTAAAAGTTAATAATTGCATTACTTGTGGAAAGCAAATACCTCAAGGATTTTCATTTGTACTGTATTCCTTGCCTAGGCCCTGACCACAACGTTCCTTGCTGTCAGGTTTGTGCTTTATTTAATCAGTGCACTATCAAACGTCGGTACATTTTTGCTTCTAAATATTTTGGCTCATGCTTTAACTATCCAGACATGTCGTCTATTAGCAATCCGACTACCGGAGTACCTAAAAAAACACAAAGAAAAATCCAGAGACAGGCCATTGAGGTCCAAAACTGCCGACAACGCTTCTCCTAAGCCGATCACCAGTTCGCCGGTACTCAGTGAGGCGCTTTCGCAGCCCCTGATACCCGCCACTTCTGATTCGCAGGCCTCTACTGAGACCCATTCGAAGTCCGGTATGCCGCGAGATGCTTCAGTTATGGAACCCGCTGATGTCTCTACCTTGGATGGGTCCAGAGCCACTGTGCAGGCACCGGCTTCTGAGAGTGTTTTCAGACCTACAGATTTGTATATTAGACCAACGCCATCTTCAAAACTAAGGCCAAAATCTCGACCTATGCCTAAAAAAAAAACAATGCCTGGGCCACGTGCAGTCCCCTATCCCTAAAAAACAAATGATCAAAATAGCTGAAGATTTAATTACTCTGATCTCAGGGGTAACCAACCTCCCTCCCCTTCTAAGAGAGCCAACCCCCCCCCCCCTTCTAAGAGGCCTAGGCAAGACATTGATTATGAATCTTCTGAACAGGATTCTATTTCTTCTGACTCTTCTAATGAACCGAACTTGTCTATACCTACTTATGAGGACTCTGATTTTTCTTTTGTGGAAACTTTGCTTACCTTAAGGGAACATTTCCACTGGGAAAGTCAGGATTGAGACTTAGGGATTTTCTTCTTCTTCCTCAGCATAGGCCTTTGGCTATACCTCCTGTTCTAGACATTGTTGATGTCTTTTCAGAATCTAATATGGCTTCTGATTCTCTACTTCCGGCTCCTTGTAAGCCAGACAGATACTACAGGGTTCCTGACTCCCACAAATTCCTTTTCAAAAATCCTGTTGCAGATCCTGAAACCATTTCTCAGGGTCCCAAGGGTATTAATGCTTCTACTGCTAAAAATCCTATCCCTTCTGATAAAGATTCCATGGCGCTGGATAGATGGGGTAAGAAGGTCAATTTCATATGCTAAAATATCAACAGCATGTCCTGGGACTGCTAAAACAGAAAATGTTAATTTCTGACTATGTGGAAAATAAAGATTTACAAGATTTATTGCATTCAGCTGAACAAGATGGAAAACATACTTTGCAATGTGGTTTTGATTCTTTGGAGGCCTCTTGCAGGGCTGCTGTAACTGGGTCTGTGCTAAGAAGGCATGCTTGGTTCAAAGAGCAAAATCTGCCTGATCATGTTAAAGCAAAATTGTTGGTTGCTCCTTTACAACAGGACCGTCTTTTTGGTAATAAGGCAAGAAGTTTTAAAAAAGATGGAAGATAAAGCTAAATCTATGCAAAGTGTGAAAGATTTCTTACAAGTGCAACCTCCAAGATTTTGTAGGCACTGGCCTACTAAGAACTGGTCCTTTCCAGTTCCTTCGAGAGCCACTCAAGTCAAACCCAGACATTCCAAAGGCTCCATGTTTCAGTCACAAGGGACATTCAGAACAAAACAATGGGGTGCCTCCTCTTCCAAATCTGGAAACAACAAGACACCTCCCTATGGTAAGCAGTCTCCGTGACTTCCCTTTACACTTACCAAACACTTACCTTTTAGCCGCCCCTTTGGGGGGAAATCTGTCTCTTCATGCAAGAAACTGGCAACGTATAACCCAGGACAAATGGGCTTTAAATATAGCATCCCAGGGGTACAGATTTCATTTCCACGTGTTGCCAATTCCAAACGGATGGCCAGACCTATCCCCAAATCAGTTGTTAGAGGCCCAAAAGCTGATTGTCCGTTATCTAACCATAATCATTATCAGGAAATGCAGGCGGATCCCACTTTGCAATTTAAAAAAGATGTCGACAAGTTTTTTGATTTGGCTACAGAGGAGGGCATTATTAATGATGAAGTGTGTCATCAACTCAAGGTTGATTTTCCTAACAGGCAATATATCTATTTTCTCCCGAAGATCCACAAAGACCCCACAAGGCCGCCCGGGAGAGTGATCGTATCAGGCAGGGGTTCCCTTACAGAACCCCTTTCTGAATTCCTAACATTATATCTAAAACCACTTTTAGCACATATACATTCCAGAATTCAAGATACTACAAAGTTCCTATCCATTATCTCTGAGTCCCAACTAGAGTCCCATTGGATTTTATGCACCTTGGATGTCACCTCCCTATATACCAGTATTCCCCATTGGGCAGGACTTTTGGCCCTGCAATATTGGTTGGATAAGGTTAATATCTAAGCCTGGTTTTAATACTCTCTTGGTATGCATGACTGAACAGGTCCTGATTCACAATGTATTCTTTTTTAAGGACAGATGTTTTTGGCAGACACAGGGCACTGCTATGGGGGCTTCTTTTGCCCCCATTTATGCAGACATATTTATGGTGTATGTGGAGGACCAGGTAATTTATGACATCAGTCACAATATCTACATTAACGAGATGGATATTTGGAGGAGGTATCTTGACTGCTGGATGGTGTGGAGAGCTAGTGAGGAATTCCTTTTTGAATTCCTTGAGTATCTAAATGGCAATATATGGGGGATTGAGTTTAAGTTGACATTTTCTAGATCTGAAATTGTGTTTTTGGATGTTTTGGTAAAAAGAATGGACACCAACACTCTTGAGAGTGAGATATTTAGAAAATTTCCTCAATTCAATACCTTATTACATGCCACTAGTTTCCACCCCCAGCATGTCATCAAGAATATACCCAAGCCCCAATTCCTTCGTGTTAGAAGAATTTGTTCCAGTTCCTCCACATACGACCATCGCAGGAGGGATCTTATCACCAGGTTTAAAAGTAGGGGTTATGTAGGGGGTGACATCACGAGGGCCAATCGTTTTGCAAATCAGCAAGATAGAACTGATTTATTAGTCTATCAAAATCGGGATCATGTCAAGTCTGATTTGCTTAGATTGGTTACAACTTATGGGAGGAATACAGTGGGATTTATGAACATTATCCGTAAGTATTGGTATCTGTTAAAATCGGATAATGTCTTAGAGAAATATGTAGGGGACCGGTGTCATTATTAATTTCAGAAAGGGCGGTCTTTGGGCTCTCTTTTTAGTCATTACAAGAAGGTTTATTACAGAGATACATGTTCCATTACTCAAGCTCACCTTTTTACAGGCCCTGTTTTTGGATGCTATCCAAGTGGTCATTGTACCTACTGCCCTAGGGTGTTGAAATGTCGGACTTTTTCTTCACAAAATTGTCCACAAGTTTATGATATATATTATGTTTTGCCAATTGCAGTACATCTTGGGTGATTTATTTGGCCCAGTGCAATTGTCGAGCTTTCTGTTGGACAAACTTCCCGTCCTTTTAAAGTTAGGATAGGGGAACATCTTAGTGATATTAATAACAAAAAGGGGTCCAGTTCATTATATAAACACATTTCCAAACACCCTACGGGCAATTTTTTGTTTTATGGTCATTGATCACATCAAGGACAGACATGTACAATCCCATGTTCTACATGATAAGCTCACTTATAAAGAGAAAATGTGGATCATCAAACTAGGGGCTCTATTTTCCCCTGGCTTAAATGATCATTTTGAGGCATCCAATTCATATAGTTGTTGTTATATTTTTGTTGCTATGTTTGGGTTTATAATACTCATTTATATAATTGGGACAACTTGGTTAATTTGTAACACATTTCATGTATTTTTGAACTAGTGCACTATTTTATTGATGCACTAGAGGGTGCTACATGCTTCCTATATGAAGTTTATATAAGTTGCAAGACAGGAAGTTAGTTTTTGTCTTTATTTTGTACATCATGTTTGGTTGCTGATGAAGAATTTACCAAAACCAGTACAACCATGTTGGTGTACAGTTATGTTATGTTGCTGTCTTGAATTTGGACATTAAATGAAGATTGCCTGATTCCAGGAGTTTAGTGTTGGCTTTTCTTTTTTAACTTTGGCTATTTAACCAGTACCAGAAGTGGAAAAGGGACATGGTTTCTATTCCAGACTTTTCCTGGTACCCAGAAAAGACAAATCATGGCATCCAATTCTGAATTTATCTACTCTTAAAACACCTTTTTGAACATTCCAAAATTCAAGATGCTGACTCTTCAGTTACTTCCTATGCTAGGCAAAGATGCCTGGTTGGCAACTCTAGATTTCAAAGAGGCTTACTTGCATATCCCAATCAGGGAATCTTGCAGAAGATACCTCCGCTTCAAAGCAGGCTACTTACCTTACCAGTTCTCTGCACTGCCCTTTGGCTTTACTGCGCCAAGGGTCTTTACAAAGTGCCTGGCTCCAGTAATTGCATTTTGCAGGCAAAGAAATATTCAAATATGTCCATACCTGGATGATTGTATAATTCAGGCAGAAAACAAGGACACTCTTCTAAACCATCTGGCGTTTGTAAAAAGGGTCCTGACTTGTCTAGGGTACACTGTAAACGAAAAGAAATCACAACTGATAACCTCTCAAAAATTACATTCCTGGGTGCAAGCTTGAATACAACTGCCCAGATGGCTTTCCTTATGCCAGAGAAGCAAATTCAGTTGGTGTCTGACTTCACACAGGTGGCCACAAAATCCCTGCTTTCTGCAAGGCAAGTACTGCAAGCCTTGGGATTCATAGCTTCCTGCATTCTTCTAATTCCATATGCAAGACTGCATATGAGGAAACTTCAGTGGTACTTAAAAAGTCTATGGAGTCAGCATTGTCACAGCCTGGAAACAGATTCCTATCATACCTTGCCTGCAACTAGAGTTCCTGTGATGGGCAGAGGCCTGCCACCAAAACAAGGGACTGCCATTCACACCACCCCCTGCCACCCAAACCCCAACTACAGATGCATCAGACTATGCTTGGGAAGCACATCTGGCAGGGAAGTGCATTCAAGGCAAATGAGCCCAAATCAAATGCACCTTCATATCAATCAAAAAGAAATGCTAGCTGTACAGAATGCACTGACAGCCTTCAAGGACTACCTTCATCCAGGACAATTAATGATAAAGATGGACAACACCACGGTTATGTGGTACATAAACAAGCAGGGGGGTACACACTCCTACCCCCTTTGCAGACTAGCCATGGCATTGTGGAACACGGCCTTAACCTATCAAGTACAACTACAAGCTCAATTCCTGCCAGGAAAGCTGAATACTCTGGCAAGCAGAAATCTCATGGACCCAGACGAATGGAAACTGGAACCACGAATTTTCAACATGTTGACATGCAAATGGGGGAGCCCAGACATAGTTTGCCTCAGCCCAGAACTATCAGTTGGACATATTTTCACAAGAATTCACCACAAAAGAGCCTGGAAAGTGGATGCTCTATCCTTCAGCTGGAAAAACCTATCAGTCCATGCCTTCCCCCTCTGCCTTTGCTCTCCAAAGTTCTACTAAAAGTCAAACAGGACAAACCAAAAATGATTTTGATTGCTCCAGACTGGACTCTGCAACACTGGTACCCACTCCTGCGCAATGTGTCACACCTTCCACCGTGGCACCTGCCTCCGGCACCTTACTGTCTCAGCAGAACAACCAAATTCTGCACACTCAGCTCCAAACTTTGAATCTTGCAGCGTGGCTAATCACCTAAATTCACCCTTAGCATCCCTCAGCAAACCTGTGATGGATGTCATTTTGGAGGTGAGAAGGCCTAGTACTAGAAAATCTTATGCTGTTAAATGGAAAAGATTCTGTGCCTGGAATCAATCTTAAGGGGTAAGCACAGCAGTGCCCAACAATCCTCAGATTTTGCAATACTTAACTGAGATGCTTCACAAGGGCCTGTCCTTTTCTTCCATAAAAATCCATGCTTTAGCCATTTCAGCTCATTACAACACAGAACCTCCCCTCTTCTCTCATCCTCTGCTAAAGCAGCATCTCAGAGGGGCCAAAAACTTAAGACAACCCAGGAGAGCTCCAACCCCTGCCTGGGACCTCAGTTTTGTAATGGAGAAGCTCACTGTCCCTCCTTTCAAGCCAGCAGCTACTGCAGACTTAAAATTTCTCTCCTGGAAAACAGCTTTCCTTTTAGCAGTCACTTCAGCTAGAAGGATTTCCGAATTACAGGCTCTTATGGCAGTGGAGCCTTTCATCATTATTCATGCAGACAGGGTATCTCTCAGGACCAATAAATCCTTCATGCCTAAGGTGGTATCCAGTGTGGCTCTTAATCAGACCATTCATTTGCCAACTTTCTTTCCCAATCCACAGAACAGGGGGGAGTGGATTCTGCATTCATTGGATGCACACAGACAACTTAGATTTTACTTAAACAGGTCAAAATCTCTAAGAAAATCTGCACAACTTCTGGTGGCATTTGCTGCAGGGGCAGAGGGAAAGGCTATTTCAAAGCAAAACATTTCCAAATGGATAAGCCATTGTATTTGTTTCTGCTATATGCAGCATGGAAAAACTATGCCCCAGGGGATCTGATCCCATTCCACCAGGGCTGTATCTGCTTCAACAGCCTTTCTCAGAGGTGTTCCTACCAGGGACATTCTAGATGCTGCTACCTGGAGCTCAGTTCGTACGTTCACCAAACATTACCATTTACCACTTTTCTCTAAATCCAGAGCTGGCTTTGCCACTGCTGTCCTGTAGGGCCTTATAGCGGGTCCTAATGCTGTATAATTCCCTCCACCCAACCATAGCTTTGGGAATGAACCCAAATGTTATGACTGCAACAGTGAAACACGAAGAACATAGTACAGTTGTGTACACTTACCATAAATGTAGATGTTTGAGTGTATTCACTGTTGCAGTCCTGGTTACCCTCCCTCCAGCCCTCTATTTTTCTCTGGCTATACCTCTACTTTCTTTCACTATGCTTAAAAGCCCTTTTGGTGTATTTGCTTTTGAGATTGGAGGTATATTTTTTGTGTTTAATTTTATTTGCTCCCCATTTGGGGGGCACCTGACATCTGGGGCAAGAAAAACTGATGTAATGGTGTCTGCTGCGTGTTTTATACCCCTGACGTCATGGAAGAAGGGACAGCAACCGACGCAGGACCCAAGACCTTGTTAATCAGGCCAACTGAGGGCAACCTGCCAGCAGATTACCCAAATGTAATGACTGCAACAGTGAATACACTTGAACATCTACATTTATGGTAAGTGTACACAACCGTACTTTATTATTGGGTCTCGGACAGTTTGAGAATGAATTTGCTTTCTTTTACCAAAGAAGTTCATCATATAAGAACATATCTTACTTCCTATTTTACTGAAGCTATTTTCTGAGTATGTTGATGTTTTCGATGACAAGTTGGGCAAACTTCAGTTGGGCATTCTATGAAATTAGACGTAGAGGTCAGACCAGCAAGACAAGTTCCAAAAGCTCTGCAGAATAAAGTTGAAGCTCATTTGGATAAAATGGTGCAGCAAGGTATAATTTGTCCAGTTAGAGATCCAACTGAATGGGTGTTGTCCATGGTAGCAACCCACAAAAAAGGCTTGGACAAAATCAAAGCAGTAAAGAGACAGCATCATCCAATGCGTATAGTTGAGGAATTTGCAGCCCTAATACCAAATTCCACTGTTTTTCCGTCTTGGATGCAAAAAGTTCATTTTGGCAAGTGATGCTTGATTGCAAATCCTCATTACTGACTACTTCCAGTACCCCATTTGGCAGATATAGAGTCCTTAGGATGCCATCTGTAATAAATTCTGCAAGTGAAGTCTTTCAGCGTGCAATGGGGCAAGTTTTTTTAGGTTTTTCTTGTGCCATAATATTAGATGATTTATTGGTTGGAAGCAGTGGTGAAGCAGAGCATAACCAACCTTAACATTCTAGACGGAGCACATGAAGTGAACTTAAAAGTTCAATCCTCTTAAGTGCAAATTTAGACTACCAGACGTTACATGTGTAGGTCATTTATTTACTAGCACTGGCTTGTGACCAGACCCGTCCAAGCAAGCAGCCATTCTTGAGATGCCATCACCAGATAATGTCCAGGCTTTACAATGTTTTCTTGGTATGGTCAACTGTTTAGTCAAGTTTATATCAGACTTCAGTGAGTTGACATCACCTTTGAGAGAGCTGACGCACAAAAATATTATATTGTCTTGGTTGGAACAGCACCAGAAGGCATTCTGAAGACCTTAACTCGTTACATCCGAGTGACGCCTCCAGGTGCATCTGTAGTTAACATGTGCTGACACCTCCAGGCGTCAAATGCTTGTTCATATCAATAATCCCAAAACCATGCTATGTACAAGGTTTTAAAAGATTTCATCTTAAAACTTACACAATGGCAAACTCAGCTGCATTAATATTTGACCTCTGTCTAATGCAGGTAAAGAGGTATTAACTGTTTTTATTATATTAATTTATGTAGATATAATTTTCACATTTGTCTAAATATCTCATCAACCAAGTAACATGGTTAGAACTCCTTAGCCTCATATGAGAGCTCTCAGCCAGATGAATAAAATGCTGCATGTGTATGTGTGCAACTTGAGTGGTTTCTGAGAGTGTAAGTTGTTTACAAAATATTACAAGTGTAATAGTTACTGTGTTTTATAAAATTTAGTTTAAGGCCTAGAATCTAAAGAACACTACCACTATAAAATAGTTTGTGCTGAAGGATTTGCCATTTGTACTTCTTTCATAACCCTTGTGGTTCCAGAGATATGAACATTTGCTTGAAATGTGAGGATGTAATTTAGTTCTTTTAAAAGGCTTAGGCTCAGCCCATTGGAAGTTACATTGCAAACTTCCTGAGCTCCATTGGAGTGAATGAGTTTAGCAGAAAATTGCCACCCCACCTACATTAAGATACTATGATGTCAGTAAACCAGTAACTCTCTCCTGTGATGCTTCAAAATTTGATCTTGGCACAGTTGTTCATCAGAAAGGCAGACCAGTAGCCTATGCATCTAGAACTCTTGCCCAAGCTGAAATGCAGTATGCTGAAATTTAGAAAGAACGTTTGGCAGTAGTATTTGCATGTTCAACGTTTCATGATTATATCTATGGTCATGCTATTCAGATTGAAACTGATCACCAACCTCTAGTTACTATTCTAAAGAATCTATACTCCACTGGGCTTCCCATTCCCTGTCCCAAGAAACTGTACTCCTAGATGATGTCAGCATAGACTGGAACACCATACAGTCACCCATAGCTACCAACCACATAAACCTATATAATTTCGTACAACTCATACATTCACCCACAAGAATTGACAAAACCACCAAATGTGAATCCACCTTAGACTGGATCCTGACTAACCAGAACAATACTGACCACCTATCCAGGAATGCTACCTGATTCCCTCAGTGACCATAACCCAACCTTTCTCCTTCGGCACAAACTACAATCTACCAATACCCCTGCTGTCTTACAAATCCGCTCCCACAAAAACTTCTCCCCAGTACAATTCTCAGAAGCCCTAAAATCCTGTGACTGGGCTCCTATAAAAACCCTTCCCCTGGATATTGCAGTAGAATACTTTAATGCCAAATTCCTAGGGATTTTAAACCAACTAGCCCCACTGAAAACAATAAGATTGTGAAACAACCCTGCTCCCTGGTTAAACAAAGCCACTAAAATCTTACTCAAGACTAGAGACAAAGCTTGGTTAATTTGGCAAAAATACAAAACTCCCGAAAGTAGACAAAGCTTTGCTGAGCTCAGAAATAAAGCAAAAAAAAAAGGTCAGGTTGGACAAGATAAACCACTATATTTCCCTACAAAGGAAACATAACCCACAGAAATTCTGGGCTGCAGTGAACAACATCCTCCAACCTGGAAAAGTCACCACACTACCCCCAGATAATCAAAGGTATTGATTCGCATATAGCCTCTAGTTTCAATAACTACTTCAGTACTGAACCTAGTAAGTGCAATATCACCCACAACCCAACCTCAACCCTTAAACTCCCAGACTAACTCCACCCCCTTCACACTCACCCCAGTACCAACATCTACCATTCAAAATCTCTTAGCTAAACTCAAACCTACCACCCTAGCTGTCAACAGTCTTCCAGCTAAATATCTACAAATTGCATCCAAGGCCATTGCCTACCCCATCTCCCTACTTATTAACAGATCTATCGACCTGCATACTATTCCTTCATTGTGGAAAACCTCATATATCATCCCCCTCCACAAGGGAGGTCCAGCTACTGACCTCTCCAACTACCATCCCATTGCAATCCTATCACCTCTCTCAAAAATTCTAGAAAAATGTATCCACCACCAACTCCTTACCCACCTGCTAACCAACAACCTTCTAACTAAAACCCAGCATGGATTCAGACCTTCCCATAGCACCAACACTACCCTAATTAACTTTTCCAATACCATAAACTCGCACAGGAACCAAGGAAAGCTGGTCTCTGCCACCTTCTTAGACCTATCCAAGGCATTTGATACAGTTTCCCATAACAAACTCTTCACCTGTGTAGCAGAACTCAACCTTGATGACCCCACTCTACAATGGTTTAACAGTTACCTAAACAACCGGTCACACTCTATCAAATGGGGCAACTCCTTATCCCCACCACTCCCTGTCACTTGTGGTGTCCCGCAAGGTTCAATCCTTGGCCCCCTTCTCTTCAACATATTTACAAATAATCTCCACCTAACTACCACTAAAGCCAGCATTGTCCAGTATGCGGATGACACTACCCTAATCTGCTCAGCAACAAACATCCAATTACTTCAAAGTAAAGCCCAAGAATCCTTCACTGAGTTAGAGAACTGGCTAAACAACTACCAGCTAATACTAAACCTCAAAAAAACACAGCTAATACTATTCCACCTAACCGAACACTGCAATGCCACCTTTACCATCATGTCTATCAATGGCACCCTCATCACTCCAGTAACTGAGGCTAATCTCTTAGGCATCACTATTGATCACCAACTTAAATACAACAAGCACATATCCCAAACTATCTCTAAAGTCCATAAAAAACTAGGTTGCCTATATCTTTGCAAACTATTCCTAACCCCTGAGACTAGAACAATAGCCAGAACTCCTCTCTTATCAGCACTACTTTACATCTCTCCAGTTCTCACCAATATTAACAAAACTAACCTGAACAAACTCTCTACATCCTACAATAAAATAGCTAGGTTCACTGCCAATAGTAGATCACATTCCCACCATTGCCTATCCCTAACTAAACTGCACTGGTTAGAATTTCCAAACCTCCTACACTACCACAAACTGATCATAGCCCGTCAAATTCTCTTCCATCCAGGGAAGTGCCCTGCCCTTGCCGACATGCTAAACTTTCACAACCCTAAAAGGGAGCTACGTTCATGTATCAAAAACCTGACTGAAGTTAATCCATGCAGTAACAGTTCTGGGGGGAGGCCTTATTCTCCCATGATGTTGCCAAAGCATGGAACACCCTCCCACCTGAACTCAGGCTACAAAGTCACACAGGCACCTTTAAAGGCCTTCTTAAATTACACTTCAATACTAACCCTCTCTGCAACTGCAAAGACCCCCCCCCCTTGAAAACAAACATTTCCATATGTAAGTGACCCGTTGAAGCCTTTAAATGCATACACTGTACTCTCACCTGAAATGTACTTTTTGTATATATTGTAAATAATGGTACTACTCCTGAGTATTTTATTGTTCTACGTAATTGTTTTTTGTACTTCATTGCTTCTCTTATCTTGTATGCCAGTTTTATTGTTATTTAAAGCATGTATGTACACTGTTATTTCTTTGGAGCTTTTCTCCCCAGGACTCCACTGAAAAAGGACACATGATGTCCAGTTGGACTTATCCTGGTAAAATAAATGTTAAATAAATAAAAAATAAATAAATAAGCCTATACATTTAGCTCCAGTGAGATTACAAAGAATGATGCTCAAATTGCAAAAGTATAACTTCAGAATGGCTTATACAAAAGACAAACTTCTTTATTTGGCTGATACCTAATCCAGATAACCCAGAAATGCAACGGAACAGCTTCATACAGAGGTTTTTGACTTTGACATCATGGAAGTGTGTAATTTTTTTACCATGAGACATGTTGAGCAGAGAAATCGTACAAAGACTGCAAAAGCTCAACCACTACATTAATGCTGGATGGTTGTCAAAGCAGTCTAGTGTGCCACCTGAAGTGCAAACTTATTTTCCTTACAGAGATATGTTGGAAGATGGCATTATTTTCAAAGGTCCTAGAACTGTTCCTGTTTCTTTACAACATGAATATATCCAGATTTTACATCGTGGTCACCCAGGTTCAGAGTCTACCAAAAGAAGGACGAGAGAAGTAGTATTTTGGCCTTCTCTAGTAAAAAAAAAAAAAAAAAAAACATTGATCAAGTACTTTCTTTTTCAGTATGTAATAGTACTAAACCACATTTGCAAAAAGAACCACTTCAGCCAAGTCAAGTTCCTGAACTACCTTGGGCAACAGTAACCACTGATATATTTGAGTGGAACAGTCAGCATTACTTAGTGTTGGTAGACTCTTATTCTAACTGGTTTGAGATTGATTTGCTACCTAATCTAACATCCACTCAAGTTGAAACGTTATTTCTAAGTCTATGGTAGTCCACACAGTTATTTCTGACAATGGTATCCAATTTACCAGTCAGTTGTTTCAGACATTTGCAAAAGAATGGGACTTTGTACACGTAACCAGTAGTCCTGAATATCCACAGTCAAATGGACTAGCTGAACATGCAGTACAAAGTGCAAAGCAATTACTTGAGAGGTCAAAGCGTGACACCATTGTCTTTTTGAATTTACTTAATCTCAAAAATATACCCCGTGACTATATACTTGGCTTGCCTCCTCAGAAACGTCTGTCTAGGCAAACCAGAACAACACTGCTCATTAGTTCCAGTTTTTTTACGCCTAAAGCTAAGAACAACAGAACAATTGGAGCCCAATTATTCAGAAAGCATTTTGTCCAGAAGTCCAGCTGTGATAAATCGAGCAGATTTCTTCGTCTGTCGAAAAGAGAGACAGTGAGGATACAAACGGCGAAAGGTTTCGACAGGATTGGTCAAATAACAGGTATATGTACCGAGCCGAGATCCTACTTATAGAATCTGATGGTATGGAGTACAGGAGAAATCAGACATTTCCTTCCTGTACCAGCGTCAGTATCGCAGCATTGTTCCTGTGATACAGACTCTAGCTCTCATAGCAATCCAGACAGTGTTCTCCTTGCAGAGCATGTCTTAATGTCTTCTTTCATTCCTGATATTCCTGATGTCCCTAAAGTTGAGCATTCAGCAGACAGTCCCAGTTGCTAGACCCAACTTTAATTTCTATGTCACGTGATTTAGTCTTATTTCCAGGCCTGGTGTGAAATACACTGCAACCTGGACATAATTGTCTGTATGTATTTAGTTCTATATAATTGCATGACAAAGAATTATTTGTATTGATTGCATGTCAGTGTCATCAGTATTGCATGACTTATTTCTCATCGAGGGAGGATGTAGAATAGTGTGTGTATGTCGTGCCTGTTGAGAAGCGTTTCAAACTCTGCAAGTGCATATAAATAGCAAGCATGTGCTAGCCTCAATGTAATTTTGAGAGTACAGCCAGAGAGTGAGGATGTATGAGTATAGTAGCTAGTTTGTTTATAAGCTTATCTAAGATGTTCTTCGTCTTCCATTGCTGCAGTCCTGACTATTGGGTATAGTCCGCGTCCAGTCGGCCCGAATACCAGAGTATAAGGCTGACGTCGGTCATGGCGCCTTAGACTGACGTCAGTACGTCAGGGTACTAATGCGCATGACCGACGTCATATCCCCAGTCTTTTTTGCCGCATGGTCCGATGCAGAAGCAGTTTTGCGAGTGCAGGTTGGCGTTCTGAGATATTTCCGAAACCGGAGTTTCAGACCGAAACAGAGTTGGCTAAGTACCCCGTTGGGGAACATTTTGGTTTTTTCTTGCCTCAGTATTTAACCGGATGTCAGAAAAAGTGAATAACTGTATTTCTTGTGGGAAGCAGATACCGCATAGGGATTATCATACATTGTGTATACCTTGTTTAGGGCCTGAGCACGACGTTGTTGGTTGCCGTTCTTGTGCTAGATTTAACAAACGCACTATTAAAAGGAGGCTAGATTGTGCCAGGTTAGTGTTTGGGAAGCGTTGCAATTATAATATGCCGTCGGATGCTCCGACGCCCGCTTCATCCAAGAAGCGCAAGGACAAAACAGTGAAGCCTAGGGTTGATGAACCGGCAGTCCCGGACGTCGGTTCTTTAGAAGGCTCAGTGGAGCCAGAGGTTTTGCCAGGAGTTTCCATGGAGTCTCAGGCAGAAACTTTACTGTTACAGGATGTGCCTTCTCAGGAGGTAGGCCAGACTGAGGGGGCTTCTCAGGTAACTGTTCTTCCCTCTCTTCCCAAGGTAGTTAGGGCCTCTCCTTCTGTTGCCAAAGCTTCTTTTAGAGGTAGGCCAAGTTCAGCTTCTGTGGGGGCTTCTCCTAGCATTTCGGGCTCTGTACCTAAGAAACATATGCTTAAAATGGCAGAAGATTTGATTACTATGATTAGAGGTTCTATGCCCCCGCCTGATAAGAGGCCTAGGGTGGAACAGGAGTTTGATAGTTTTGAACAGTGTTCACAGGCTTCAGAGTCTTCGGCGGAAGACTTACAAGAGTATCCTACTTATTCTGATTCTGATGTGGATGATTCCACTCCTACAGCTTCTCCTCCTGAGGATTTCTCTTTTTCAGAGACTCTGCATTCCATGAGGGAGCACTTTAAATGGGAAGGCCAGGATTACTCTGATTCCAGGAAAAGGCTTAGGGAATTTTTGTTTTTACCCCAGCATAGGCCCTTAGCTATTCCTCCTGTGTTGAATGTGGTGGAGGATGTTTTTGCAGAGGCTTCCTGAACCCTGACTCCTTGCCTCCTGCTCCTGTTAAGCCTGATAGGTATTATAGGGTGCCCGAAGCTCATAAGTATTTGTTTAAGAGTCCTAGGGCGGACCCAGAAACTGTTTCTCAGGGGCCTAAAGGTGTTAAAGCTTCTGTGGTTAAAAATCCTGTACCCTCTGATAAAGAGGCAAGGGCTTTGGATAGGTGGGGAAAGAAAGTGTATACTTCTTCCACTCTAGCCATGAGGGCGTTGAATTGTCAGTTTCACATGCTAAAATATCAAAATTATCTCCTTTCACAATTGAAATCTAAGGTGGATGCTTTGGCGGAAGGTATTGAGTGTAAAGAGTTGCTGGATTTGGTTCATGTGTCTGAACAAGTGGGTAAGCATTCTTTGCAGTGTGGTTTTGATGCTGTACAGGCCTCCTCGAGGGTGGCTGCTACTAGTTCTGTTCTTCGCAGGCATGCCTGGTTGAAGGATCAGAATTTGGCTGAGCATGTTAAGACAAGGATTTTGGATGCTCCTTTACAGTCTGATGTGTTGTTTGGATCGCCTGTGGAAGCAGTTTTAAAGAAAATGGAGGACAAAGCTAAGTCTATGCAAACTGTTAAAGATTTTTGCAGGTGCAGCCTCCAAGTTTAGTAGAAATTGGCCTGCTAAGGGGTGGACATATCCTGCTTATGATTCCCAGTCTAGGGGTAGGTCTAGACGTGGTAGGGGCAGGGCTCTAGGTTCTTTTAGGCCTAGATCAGGGAGTTCACCTGCTCAGACTTCTGGTGAGGGCAGGGGTCAGTCCTTTCGTAAACAGACCCAATGACCTGCCTTTTCAGCTGCCAGTGGATTCTCGTCTGGCAGCTCCTTTGGGAGGAAGACTGTCTCTTTTCAAAGAAAATTGGGATTTAATTACTCAAGACAGATGGGTGTTGGATATCATTCATCACGGTTACAGATAATATTACCACACAATGCCCCGTGTCAAAGGCAGGCCAGATGTTCCTCCTCCACAAAGAAAAGAGGCTCACAAGCAAGTTTCTCAGTTACTCCAGATGGGGCCATTCAGCCAGTCCCTGTATCAGAAAGGGGCCTAGGATTTTATTCTCGCCTGTTCCTAGTACCAAAGAAGGGAACTCGTGGAGACCAATTTTGGATTTATCCCTCCTCAACACTTATCTGGACATTCCCAAGTTCAAGATGTTGACGTTACAACAACTTTTACCTCTGCTGGGCAAAGATCACTGGATGGTAACTTTAGATCTCAAGGAAGCTTACCTTCATGTGCCTATAAGGCTAAGTTGCAGGAAGTATCTGCGGTTTCGAACTGGAAATTCTCATTATCAGTTCTCTGCATTGCCCTTTGGCTTATCTACTGCGCCCAGAGTATTCACAAAGGTTCTGGCTCCAGTGATAGCTTATTTCAGGCTTCAAGGAATTCAAATCTATCCTTACTTGGACGACTGCCTGATTCTGGCTCAAGAAAAGGAAGACCTTCTACAGCATCTGGAATATGTTATAGCAGTGCTAAGATGCCTAGGGTATTCTGTGAACGAAATAAAGTCCAGTCTAGTACCCTCTCAAGACATGTGCTTTCTGGGTGTGAGACTGAATACAGCAGCCCAGATGGCCTTCTAACCCCGGACAAACAAAAGAGTCTGTCACTTTACTTCCATCAACTATCTCATCAGTCCGTGCTGACTGCAAGGACAGTCCTTCAAGCATTAGGGTTCATGGCATCTTGTATTCTGGTGCTTCCCAATGCCAAACTGCATATGAGGAAGCTGCAATGGTATCTCAAAATGTATGGACACAGCACTGCCAGGATTTGGACACTGTCATTCAAATAATACCTTGCCTTCAAAAAGAATTCTTGTGGTGGGCTCAGGAATGTCACCTAAACAAGGGACTCTCTGTGACCCGCCACACGCGAGTCAGATTTTAACGACAGATGCCTCGGACATTGCTTGGGGAGCTCATCTAAATGGAAAGTGGATACAAGACAAGTGGCCTGCCAGACTACAGCATCTGCATATCAACTTGAAGGAGATGTTAGCAGTCCAGTTTGCATTAATGGCTTTCAAGGAGTTACTTCTTCCAGGGCAGGTGTTGATTCTAACAGACAACACAACTGTCATGTGGTACATCAACAAGCAAGGGGAACACATTCTTATCCTCTATGCAGGCAAGCAATGATTTTATGGGAGACTGCGTTAAGCTTGCAATTAACTCTTCAGGCAAGGTTTCTGCCAGGAGCACAGAACTCCTTAGCAGATGTGTTAAGCAGACAAATCATGGATCCCCACGAGTGGAAACTGGATCTTCATGTATTTCAGAAATTGACAGTGTCATGGGGAACTCCAGACATAGATCTGTTCGCTTCTCCACTAAACCACCAGCTGCCAAAGTATTGCACAAAGGGGTTTCATCACACAGCTTGGAAAGTGGATGCTCTGTCTTTCAGTTGGAAAAACCTTCATGTGTATGCCTTTCCACCTCTACCTCTTCTTCCAAAGGTACTATTAAAGGTCAGACAAGACAGGCCAAGGATGATTTTGATAGCTCCAGATTGGCCTCGGCAACACTGGTACCCACTACTACGCAGTCTGGTAAAGAAGCCTCCATGGCCTTTACCTCTGATTCCTCATCTGTTATCTCAGAAGGACGGTCATCTGCTCAATGTCAAGCTTCACTCTCTTCATCTTACAGCCTGGCATATTCTCTGTTGAAACACAGCAGGTCTCAACTTCCTCAACAAGTTTTAAATGTGATTATGGAAGCTAGAAGACCTAGTACAAGGAAGGTGTACGCAGAAAAATGGAAGAGATTTTTATTTTGGAGTACAGCAAAGAATTTGGAGATTTCTGAGCCTAATTTGAGTGTGGCTCTTCAATATCTTACTGAGTTATTGGACAAAGGTTTGTCCTTCTCTTCCATTAAGATTCATGCTGCAGCAATTTCAGCTCACTATGATTGTGACCCACCATTGTTTTCGCATCCTTTGTTCAAGCAGTTTCTTAGAGGGGCAAAGAATATAAGACCCCCACGTAGAGCTCCTACTACTGCTTGGGATCTCAATTTTGTGTTGGAAAAACTTACTCTACAACCTTTTGAGCCTGCGGCTACTGCTGAATTGAAATACTTGTCATGGAAGACTGCTTTTCTGTTGGCTATTACTTCTGCAAGAAGGGTGTCTGAGTTGCAGGCCCTTATGGCAGTAGAGCCCTTTTGATTTTCCATAAGGATGGGGTATCATTACGTACTAATCCTTCCTTTATGCCTAAGGTGGTTTCTAGTGT
Organism: Protopterus annectens; assembly: GCF_019279795.1. Taxonomy (NCBI): domain Eukaryota; kingdom Metazoa; phylum Chordata; order Ceratodontiformes; family Protopteridae; genus Protopterus; species Protopterus annectens. Next base: position 1,810,241,145 of record NC_056725.1, on the reverse strand, counting down.
GGCTTTAAACCAAACTATTCATTTGCCTACTTTTTATGCAGACCCCCAAAATAAAGGGGAAAAGATTTTGCACACTTTAGATGTACACAGGCAATTGCGATATTATTTAAGCAGGACTAAGGATTTTAGGCAGTCTCAGCAGTTGTTTGTTTCTTTTGCTTTGAGTTCACAAGGCAAGCCTGTGTCAAAACAAACTATTTCTAGGTGGATTGGCTTTTGCATTGCATTTTGTTATTCCCATCATGGCAAGGAGATTCCAGCTGGGATTAGGCCTCATTCCACTAGGGCTACTGCCACTTCAACAGCATTTCTAAGGGGTGGCAACTAAGGATATTTTGGAAGCAGCTACTTGGAGTTCAGTGCATACTTTCTCTAAGCATTATCACCTTCCTATCTACTCTAAGTCTAGGGCTGGTTTTGCCACAGCTGTTTTGCAAGGCATGTTGTCAGCTCCTACTTCTTTATAATTTGCCAGCCTCCCTTACCTCTGCTTTGGGATTCTACCCAATAGTCAGGACTGCAGCAATGGAAGACGAAGAACATAGTACAGTTTTGTACCTACCATAAATGTAGATGTTCGAGGATTCCATTGCTGCAGTCCAATTTACCCTCCCTCCTTCCCCTCTGTATTTAGGGGTGGTTGTGTAGGTGAGTTTACATGCTTATATTTTTGTATATATTGTTGTTTATATTGTACATGTTTTTGGTGCAGGTTTTTTGGGACTTGTCTTTTTAGGGTCTTCTGACATCTGGGGCAAGAAAAGACTGAGGATATGACGTCGGTCATGCGCATTAGTACCCTGACGTACTGACGTCAGTCTAAGGCGCCATGACCGACGTCAGCCTTATACTCTGGTATTCGGGCCGACTGGACGCGGACTATACCCAATAGTCAGGACTGCAGCAATGGAATCCTCGAACATCTACATTTATGGTAGGTACAAAACTGTACTTTTTTAAGTTATCAAGCCTCAAGCCTGATGTGTTTGTACATAGTAAAGCTGCTTGAACAGAACCCACAAAGACTTGTCTGTTTTATCCTGACTGGATGAGTGACAGCATCCTTATTTGATTTCAGGTCAAATCTTTCCATTGTTTTTCGTAGATACTTGACTTGATGTGGCCTTCCTTCCTCTCAAGGCAGAGGCTATTATTTTGTTTGAAGAGCTGTGGTGGAGTCCTTGCTTTTGCTGGTGCCTTCTCTTGATTTTGTGTCATTTTGGTAATCTTCTTGCAGCTCATTTTAATTAAAACAGATAAATCTGGCATGCTTTTCCGGACTATATTGTTTATGCCCACACTTCTGGCAGTTTTTAAATTCCACCTCAAGGTAAACAGCTTCTATGTGGTGTGCTTAGGAGTAGGTCATTTAAGTGCTATTGTTCAGGTTGTAAAGCATTTGAGTCTAGAACTTTATAAAGAATGAAGTGGGTAAGTGAGCTCTTATCTAAAGGCTACAACCATACCGTTTCGATCTCCTCAGCCATCCATTGCTTTCAGAAAAGTGTGTCCAGAAAGAGGCCCCCCTGAGAAAAAAAAGAGCAGTCAGAGTTCCCAGCAGACCAGAAGGTGTCAGAATACTACTCTAGGTTCTTTCTGGTTCCAGACTTCTAAGATGGCTGCACATTGAGTAACAGCTTAATTCTAACTCTCCCAGTGTGAAAACAGAAACTCGGCAGAGAAGGCCAGTAGACTTATGTTTATGGGGTAAATTTCAGTGACTGGTTAGTAAGTGTACTGCCTGGATGCCGGGAAAACAGAAATACAGAGGAACTGGAGAAAAATCAGCTACAAAAAGTGAGGAAGAAGCACTGACTGGGGAAGGTTCTGCAGCTGTTCAGCAAAAAGCAATGCAACCTCCAGACATGAATTCCAGAAACCTACAGGAAGATACAAGACAACTGCACAAACAGACTTCATTAAAATAAACAAAACCCTGATGGAGTACATCAGCACAAACAAAAGGCTGGAAAAAATGGAAGAAACATTAAACAGATATTCAGATGAGATGATAAAGCTGCAAAAATCAAAGGTTGAAATGAAGAAAAGGCTGCCTGAATGAGACTGCTCAGGAAGAGATGTTTCAAAAAATAGAATTAGAGGATAGAGCACGTAGGGAAATCCTGAGAAGCTGGAAGGAACAAACTGCATTAATTTTATGAAAGCACAAATAAGCAACTGGACTGGTATTCCATAGCGGGAGTTGAAAGGGCACATTTTGTGTATTCTCCAAACCTGGCTATGAGAAAGTAGCCTAGACCATGAATAGTAAAGATGCAATCCTACCACCAGAAGGAGTTGGTTTTGACAAAACTATGGCAGGAGGACAAAGTACTAAACTTGTGACACAGCTGAGTGCGGAGAATGATTACTCATTGTATACCAAGCAAAAGAGAAGCAAATTTATTCCACTACTCGGGGAATGTTGAGATGCAGGTGTGAGATTCAAACTGCTGTAACCAGCTGTCTTCAATATAGTCCTTCTCTGGGGGGACAAATTTTTTTTTGATGAAGTACATGCGAAGGAGGAAATGCAAACGTTTGTCCAACAAAAAATGAGCTGTGAAAAAAGAACAAGATTCTGCTTCTTATTCTAGTAATAAAGATCACAGAGAGACTACCTGTGAAACGTTTTTCAATGGAAAATGGAGTGAAGGAAAGGAGCACGAGAGTTGACTAGAAGAATAAGGTACATTTGGAAATGAAGCAGAGACAAGACTTGGGAAATGGAGATTAACAGTAGTAAAACCAGTAACTTAATTTGGTATTACAATACAATAATTGTGTGAAATATGACAGAGCAAGAAAATATGGAAATATTGGAAGCTTTAAGAATTTTTGGGAATGCTAAAACATATGCCCTACTTCATGTCATTAATGTTCAGAAAAAAATGCTTTAGGTAGGGGAAGAGGAGAGAGAGTTAATTGTAAATGAAAACATTTTCTTATCACCACTATTTTTGTGGTGTTTGGTTTTCTTTAGATGCTATGAAGTAGTATTTTTCCCAGTTATTTTTAAGTGTATTGGGGATTGTGAACAGATGCTGCTGTTTTTTTTTCTTTCTCCCTTCACTCTCTTGTTTAGTTTTATGAAATAGGCAATGCAAGGAAAAAAGCCTGGCTAAGAGCATGACAAAAGAATGATTTTCTCATTCTTACATAGGGAAATAACTGGATTAAGGACCTTAGATTTGTTTAGTAACTGTTTTAAGAGTAAGCAAGTAAGTAAAAAAGAATATTGAATATTATGAGGCTTTTTTTCCAGCAAATTTATGTATGCTCGGTAGCACTTCTGCTGCTGGTCTTCATGTTTCCATGGAAAACAATCTGATAAAGAAAAACTGGCTGCCTGGTTCTTTATCTCTATGGAGACATTCTGATAGAAAAACTGGCTCCAGTCTGGTGGAGAGAGATTGGCTGAAGACAAAAATGAGAAGAAAAATTGGCTAGGAGACATTGTTCTCTGAAAGCATTCAGGGGTTTTCCCAGCTGGGAGAGCTATAAAGAAAAGACAAAAACAATTAGCACTTGGTACAGACTGCACCACTCGTCTTAGCATGTTTAACCTTTCTCGCATCTTGAGTGTTGCTGTCTGTTTGGGACATAAATTCCTATTAGGAAGGAGATACTTAGTATTTGAAGATGTGCTTAGTTTTGTGTGTTAAGTTAATAGGTTTTATTGGGGGTATTGGAGGTTTTTTTTTTTTTTTTTTTTTTTGAGGGTTTGGGACATGAGCTCAAGTTCAACCTGTTAAATATATGCATATAACAAAAAAGGTGTGCGTAAAAGGTAGAAATAATAAATTTTCAATGCAATAATGCTTTCTGCAATGACTTTAAAAGACAGTGGTCTCGCAAATAAATACAAAAAAAAGTAATGAACTATACTAAAAAAAATGTATAGTGGATATAGCTATGTTACAGGAGTTGCACTTAGAAAGAACTGAAAATATGAATATGATATAGAAAGGTTTTCAGGATAGTTATTTTGCTGAATACCTGGGACAAAGGAAAAGAGGAGTATATATATTAATTGCAGAACGAGCTCCAATAGTGATAGACAAGGATAAAAAAAGATGTCAGATTTGTAGTACTAAAAGGCTACTGGCAAGAGAGGAGGATTACACTGACATGTATTTATATTCCACCTAAAATTGCTGTAATGGAGCTTAAGAAAATTCTGGGAAAAATAATCGGTTTTCAGCAAGGAATATTACTTATAGGTGGGGACTGGAATGTGATTTGCAACAGTGAAGATGTGTCTAGGGGGCCCAGAAGGGAAAGTACAACAAAGGAAGGTAGATTTTTAAAGAAATTTATGAAAATATTTTGCATGGAAGATGTGAATTCAGTAATAGGAATTTGGAGTGATTTTACAGGGTCTATATTAAATCAACGAACGCTTAAAAAAGCAAACGCTGATTTATCGACCCGATGTAAGCAAAAGCTTACAATCCTGAACACTTAGAACAGCGATTTCCCCCCACCCAGGGGAAAAAAAATCGCTGTTCCAAAAAAGAAAAAAAAAAGCTTTAAAACATTACATAAAGTGGGGGGCTGTGCCCCCACACCCCCCTACTTATATACCAGCTCCGAGATCGCACTACCATGACAAAAATGGCAAAATAACGAAGGCAGACAAGCGATTTCTTTCCCAGGGAAATAATTCGCTTTTATGCCGTTTCGGTATTTTGCAGTTTCGTGCTTAAGTCTGATCAAGACGCATTCGAAAGAATGAGTCTTCGATCATATAATAGGGAACCATTTTACATATTATTCCCCAAGATATAAAAACTGGGCTAGGCTAGACAGAGTTTACAATTCATAGGAATATGTGCATTTAATTGAAGGTTTTGATCAGCACCCAATAACTGTTTGTTTCAGATCATGAACCAGTAATAACTAAAGTAAAAACACAAGGTAATGAAATAAAAATAAGACACTGGTGCTTTCACGCCTTTCTGTTGAAAAGAGAGGAATTTAAGGAATTGGGTAGTGGAGATTATCCTTTCTAATAACTCCTTAATAGAAATTTCTTCTGAAAATGTAGTTAGGGAGGGGGAGAAAATTGAGGTGAAGTTTAAAAATACTGTGGAAATAAAAGAAAGGGAGCTATGGTTAAGAAGTAGCAAAACTTATTTATAGGAACTGACAAATGTTAAAGTATAGCAGAAAAGGGGGAATCTTGCAGAACAAGGAAATAACTGCAGAGTGCCAAGCAGAAAATAAGGGATTACATTGATAATATACACAAGGTTAGAAAGACTGATGTAAGCAAATGTTTTTTTGATAACAGTAGAGCACAAAAACTTTTAGCACGATGACTCAGGCAACAGAAAGTAGAAAGGGCTGCTTCCAAGCTTAGGGAGCCTATAACAAGGAAGGTAACGAGATCCTGTAGAGGTATTCAAAATATTTCAGAAATTCTTTGGAAGTCTATAAGGCAGAGAAATATGGAAATCAAGAAAAGATACAAATGGACATTTATGGAAGAATTAAATATGCCAAGGTTGGAGGTAGATGAGGCTCAATTACTAACTGTTAGGATAGGTGGAGAGGAGATAATTGTGATGTATAACTATAGGAAAGACCCGAGGAATAGATGATATTCCTGTGGAAGTTTGGAAGCTAGGAGGGGAAAAACTGATAAAGATCTGGAAGGTTTTGTTTAACAATATTTTAAGAGGAGGAGAAGTGCCAACATCATGCAAGAAAGCAGTGGTAGCTCTAATATCTAAAGAGGGTAAAGATCCATCACATACAGTTTCATATAAACCCATTTCATTATTAGCCCATGATTATGTCTATAATGGATAAAAGAAAGACAAAAGTAATGCCAGAATTGATAGATATGGATCAGTGTGGTTTTGTGGAGGGGGAGGTAAGCATCTGATAACATTGATAATCCAGAGGAAAGCAGAATGTAAGAAAATACCATTGTTGGTGGTGGGTCTTGATGCAGAGAAAATATTTGACAAGAGTAAGCTGGGACTTTGAGCAGGGCAATGGAAGCATTTGTATTTCCTGAAAATGTTATAAGGTTGATTTAGGAGAATATATGAGGGATCCTCTCTGATAATTTCTGGTTGAGCAGAGGAATCAGGCAGTGGTGTCCTCTTTCCACTTTATTTGCATTATGTTTAGAACCACTGGCAAAGCAAGTAAGAGACTCCGAAATTCAAGGATATAATCGGTATGGTAATCAAGAAAAGCTGTCCCTATTTGCAGATATTTTATACCTGACAAAACCAGAGAGAGACATTACAGTGTGTGGAACATTTTGAGACCGTTTCGTTTCTTTTTGGGATACAAAATTAATGAAGCTAAAACAAAGGCAATAGCAGTAAATTATGTAGAGAGACACAAATTAGTTCAGCAATATCCGTATTTATGGGGCCATGATAAAATGAAGTATTTAGGGGTTGTTGTTGTCTTTCGGCTTTTCCAAGTTAGGGGTCGCCACAGCGGAACTCCGGTCCACTAATGATTGGCAGTAGATTTTGACGAACGCTGAGGTGCCAGCTCGACGTTCAACCTAGGCACGCCCATTTATGCATGTCTTTCGAACGCCCGGTGTGGATTAAAAATGTTTCTGGTGTGGCAGATAAGGATATGTGGGAAGACCCTGAACAAAAGATAATACAAAAACGAAGAAAATGGAAGCTTTGTTATATGGATAGTAAGATATAAACAGTCAAAATGTTTTTAGGCCCTTTAGTCTTGTACACAGGTCAGGTATATTTTTATCAACCAGAGCAGAAGTTGTGGATAGCAATTAATGAAAAGCTGAAGGACTTTATCTGGGAGGGCAAGACAGCAAGCGGCAAGTGAGATAAGCAGATTCTCCAGTAGAATGGGGAGGATTGGGATTACCCAATTTGAAGGATTATTTCAGAGGATTCCCTATTACAACCGCGAAGGTCCACTTACCCGAATACGGAAACGTTGACACGTATTCATCGAACCGCGAAAACACAGTACTGAAGTGCGAAATCCAAAATGTTGAATCGACATGGTTCGCCCTTCTGCGGTATAGCTCCATAAGGTAAGTGTGCGATAGTTACGGACCTTAGTGTTAGGGTGCGGGTTAAAGTAAATGCATAGATGGGGGTGTATGTGAGGTTTAGTGTAGGGTTAGAAGTAAGGTTTTAAGTGTCTGTGTGTGGATTATTTTGTTTGGGTATAGCTTCTTAGGGTAAGTGTGCGATAGTTACGGACCTTAGGGTTAGGGTGCGGGTTAAGGCAAGTGCATAGATGGTAGTATATGCAAGATTTAGTTTAGGGTTAGAAATAGGGTTTAGTTTATGGTTAGAAGTAGGGACAACTATGACTGTTCAAGTTTTTGAATTTCGCGGTTTAGGGTATTCTGTGTATTCGCGGTTCGCGTAATATGTATCTGTGTTTACATATTTGGTTAATAGGATTTTCTCGGTTCTAATATAGACCCATTTCAGTGGAGTCTATATTAGACACTCGAACGTTTGAAAGTTTGCCTGGTATATGGTCAACTCCATATAATCGAACTTTCAAAGGTTTGACTATCTAATAAAAAAAAATAAACTACACAAAATACCTACCTAAACGCTCTAAGCAGGGGGGCAAGCCATTATGGGGCATTGCTTAGGCAGCAGGAGAGGTATCACACCTGACATATGGATTTTGGGCATAATATCCAGTGTAATCCCCTGCCTTTCCTCCACTCAGTTGCACACACTACCCCCTTCTCAACTTCCCACACTGTCAGAAGATTGATACTAATCAGTGTCTCAAAAATATTAAAAACTGCTATCCAAGAGGTCCCACCAGAATACCGAGGATCTAGATATTTGTCTAAATTCTGTAATGCAAAAAGAAAAAGACTTTATGCCCATTTAACAGTTGCATGACCTCAGTCCACTCAGTGGTCAAGGTGTGGTCAGTTTTTCTTTGCTTTTTAGGAGGAGATTGGATGTGCAATTTGGACCTCAAAGATGCCTGTCCACACTAAGATTGCCAAAGCATCAAGGAGTATGTTCTTTGTAGTTAGTGTTGCTGTACTTGGTCTTGATTTCCTGCCATGCAGAAGTTGCAGCCGTCCTGAATTCAAGAGGCTTTCACCATCTTCCAGACGATGAGCAATCTTGATGTCTGTCATATAAATGGTCACCAACTGGTGCTATCCTCCGTTCTTTTTTTTTGCCGTGTCAGTCTGTATGCACGACCACGTGTGTGTGTGTGTGTGTGTGTGTGTGTGTGTGTGTGTGTGTGTGTGTGTGTGTTGTCAGTCCATTGGCAGGATATGACCGATATAGCATAGGCTGTGAAATTATCCATTTGATCATCTTCTGTTGTCGCACGTTTAGTTACATCATCTGTACTTCCTTGGCTGAGCAAGGCAATGGAGTGGTGTATGCCCTTTAAAGGCGTTTTCAGTAGTGTCTGTTTCAGAGCTATTCTGATGAATGCCAAGGAAAAGCATGTGGATATAGCTGAAACGGTTCTACTACTGCTAGTCAGCAGCCAGTCATTTAAACTGTACAGTATTCCAGGTACTGCTCGGTTTACACTATGTGGACTAGAACCTAGTAGACTGATCATATTTTCCTTGTAGTTACTAGCTGTAAGCTGTGCATTGAGATACTGTACTGAATAAGTGGTATAAATGCACACCTGTATGTGGGCCCACGTATGCAGTTCATTTACTAGGAGAATACATTTTTAGTAGCAGGTGGATAGTCTTGACATTCTGTCTTCATCTCAGATGCATTTTTTTTTAATACGTTTATTAAATTATCAGTTAAGACGTAGGCACACTTGCATTAATAGAAAACAAAACCATACTGTCACTTGTTTTCATTTGCATACATTGTATGTTTTCTTTCTTTGTAACAATTGTCATTCATTCTGACGTTACATAAATTGCTTAATTCTGCCTTCCCTTAAAACTCAGTCCTCCTGAATGTTATTTTGCATGTATTGTTCCCACAAGTTCCATTAATTTCTATGTAATTTGCTTTTTCCCTTTTCTAAAGATCCTTCTTCCAGTTATTTTATCTTTTTACATATAATACTTTAAATACAGTTGGTTTACATTTTGATTTCCATTTTCTAGTAATTGCATTTTCTGGCAGCCAACAGAATTAAACTCATGAAGGCCTTACTTAGTCTAGGCAATATTAGATCCTTAACTAAGATTTCTTTTGTTACAGCCATTTGCGATTCAACATTTCTGACAGAGTACTCTGTGGCGAATTTTTAAAATCTACCAACTCATTACTCTCCCAAAAACGTATTTCTAGTTGCTTCTTCCTTTCCTGTTACACCTCCAACATTTACTGTCTGCCTGAGGAAAATTGCTTTGAAATCTTCTTGGGGAATAAAAATAGCTATAAAAACATTTCTAAACAAAAATCCTAAACCATCTGGACTTCGTTGCATACTTGGGGAGCATATTTGTCTTTACATTGTTCCCTTGTAAATTGCTTTTCCAGTCTTTCTCCCAATCTTTTCAACCTTGTCTGAATGATTTTTATCATGTACTATATTATATGCCCTACTAATTACCCATTTTTAACTGCAAATCCCATGTTTTCTCTCCCGCAGATCCAACAGGATCTGACCTCAGCGCCAATATCAAACCATCAGTTCCAGAGCTCTGAGTCCTCCCCTACCCATAGTTCCCTAGGTTACACTTACTTGATCTCATTTGCCACTCAAATGCTTAAGACTTGCAGAGAGCTCTCTGAGGTTTTGGAGTAGGCTTTTTGCAGTGCATATAGTGGAAGGTACCCCACAGGCAGCAGGTTCAGGCATAGCTGTTTGGTGACATGCCTGGATTGCATGTGCATGACTTTGTGGAGCCCTTTAAGTCTTCATCAGTGCTCCATTTGACAGAGCTTCCTTATTTGGCCCTAAAATAAGACATGGTGTCTAGGTGTGAGTGAGAAGGAAAGACCTTGTCTGCCATAGGCATATGTTTTTCTAATCCTCCAAGACCCTTTTCCTGGAGTCATAGAAAGATGTGGTTCCATAAATCCAAGGGTCTTTTCCATGACTTACAAGGAGAGAGTTCTTCCAGGAGCGGGGGGTACTCTAATGGAAAATGACTCCCACGCAACAGAGGTGGCCTGCAAAACTAGGGTTTCCGGGATTCCTTCTCAGGCAAGCCCTGTCAGTGCTCCTGAAGGGCTACCTGACTTGCTGTCTGGAAGCAGTCCGGGAACGTTTGTCTCTGCACTAAAGAGCCTGGCTGTCCTTTAAAGAAAAGTTTTACCATAACCATAGATGTCCTTCTCTTCCATGTTGCAGTATTCTGCATATGGGTTTACTCCTCTAGTCTTGCGTACGTATGGCTAGTATCCAAAGGCTTTCAGTTCCTCTGTGGTGTGTAATACATCTGATATGGCCAAGAGTTTGTGGGCCATAAACGTGAAGTTGGCATGCACCAGCCCTCAGAACAGAAGGCCCCAGTCGTACCCAGTCCTAGAAGGGCAAAGCCATACCATTGCCATCCAGAAAGGGAAGTCATTAGCTGACAGGAGGGGAAGGAGGGTGGGAAGGAATACTGCAACATGGAAGAGAAGGACATCTATGGTTATGGTAAGATTTTATACAACTTTTCTATGTCCTATTCCCATGTTGCAGTATTCTGCATATGGGTGAGTGCAAAGCTCACTGAGATTGGGGTGGTGGTCTAGAGGCAGACTCCAGGAATCCATAAAGTATGGCCCTGGCAAACCCTGCCCTGGATCTAGAGATATAGTCAAGTTTATAATGTTTGGTGAAGGTGTGGACCAAAGACCAAGTAGTCTTCAGGATAGTAGAGGTATCCAGGCCCTTAAAGAAGGCACCTGAAGAGGCCATGGCTGTTGAATGAGCTTTAGCTATACCCTGCAGAGACTTGCCATGGAATTGGTAGCAGAAGGTGATGGCCTTGGAGATCCAAGTAGAAATAATCTGCTTGGACACTGCCTTCCCCAGGACTCTAGGGTGGAAGGATATGAAAAGCCGGTCAGCCTGTCTGATAGACTTGTGTTGTGCAGGTAGAGTATGATTTGCCTATGTACATCCAGGGAATCTAGCACTCTGTCGCTGTCTCCTTGTGGGTTTGGGATAAAGACAGATAAGTGTATGGCCTGAGTAAGGGACAGGTCATTGACTACCTTGGGTATGAAGGATGGGTTTGTCCCGAGGGTAACACTGTCCTTGTGGAAAACGCAGAAGGGAGGAATAGCCATAAGGGCTTGGAGTTCAGACACTCTTCTGGCTGTGGTTAGGGCCACTAACAGAACAGTTTTCCAAGTACAATGCTTTAGGGAAGCTTTATCCACTGGCTGAAAGGGTGGGAGTATAAGCTTCTCGAGCATGAAGTTAAGGTCCCAAGGCGGAAGGGAGGAGAGGGTTTCCTGGGGGGGGGGGTCTGAGGTGAACTACCCCTTTAAGGAAAAGCTTGGAAGGAAGTCTGGATGCTAATAATGGATCCAGAGGCATGCATGCAGAAGTAGCAGACAGATGGGCTTTGATGGATGAATAAGGCAATCCAGTCTGCAGTAGCTCTCACAAATAGGACAGCACTGAGGGGTGGGGGTGGGGGGTCACAAAGATGCGAGTCCAGCTGTCTTTTTATGACACCAAATAGTGAATCATTTCCACTTTGAGAGAGATGATTTTCTTGTATTTGGTTTCCTGGCCTCCTGCAGGACATTGAGCACGTCCTCATTTAAAGGTGCCTGAAGGGGGATCAGAATCCTGTCAGCCACAGGGTTAGGTGTAGAAGCTGCAACTGTGGATGAATTAGTGACCCCTTGTGCTGTGTGAGAAGGTCCACTCTGGGGGGTAACTTGTGGTGATTGCCCTTGGACAAATGTAGGCTTAAGGGGAACCCATGCTATCTTGGCTAGTAGGGAGTCCCCAACAAGATTTTTGGATTGTCCTGCTGTATTTTCAGCAGGATCTTCTGAATGAGTGAGAAGGCATCTGTTGCCATTGCCTGTGGTTCTGGTGTCTTGGTGCAGAAGCCAGGAATTTGCCTGTTGATGGTGGAGGCAAACTGGTCTATTTGAGGTATATCCCACCTGTGGACCAGATCCGGGAAGACATCTCTGTGAAGAATCCATTTGTGGTTGTTTGTGCTGGTTCTGCACAAATAATCTCCCTGTGAGGTGTGGAGAGAGGGAATGTAGGTCGCCTGCAGGGTTATTCCCTTTGAGGTGGCCAGTTCCCAAACCAAAAAGGCCAGTCTGCAGAGCAGGTAGGACTTCGTCCCTCCCTGTTTGTTGATGTACCGCAATACACTGGTGCTGTCTGTGTATATCAGAAGTAGTCCCTGCTGTAGGAAGGGGAGAAATGCCTGGAGGGCTAGAAGGATTGCTCTCATCTCTCTGGCATGATGTGTTCTGATTTGGGGTGATTTGGCCACAGCCCCTGCACCTTTCGGTGGAAGAGGGTGGCTCCCACACCAGGTCTGAGGCGTCTGTGTGCATGACCTGAGTGGGTTGAGATGGTTGGAGAGGAAGGCCTGGGTTGTGATTCACCTGAGCCAACAACCGTAGTATTTCCTTTTTTAGGCAGGGTAGTAGGGGCGCAGTGTGCTACAGAGAGTGGTTATGTTGCTTCCAGACTGATCGAAGGTACCATTGTAGCTTTCTCATGTGCAGTCTTGCTAAAGGAAGCATGGTATGGTAGCTGCCATGTAGCCCGGAAATTTGAGGTACTGCTTTGCAATCAACTGTGTGGAGTGAAGGACCAGGAGGAAGATGTTCTGTTAATGAACTCACTTTTAGTGGGGGGTAGGTATGCCTCCATGACATCTGAGCTGGTTCTGCACCCGAGGAATACAATGTCTTGGGATGGTTGAAGATGAGATTTTGAGTGGTTTATCTGGAATCCCAGTGATTGAAGGAGGGTCACCACAAAGTGGATGTGCCCTTGGAGGGTTTCTTGGCTGGCAGCCTGGAGCAGCATGTTTCCAGGTAAGGGAATATCTGTATTCCGTTTGTCCTGTAGTAAGCGACCACTGGTGCCAAGCATTTGGTGAAGAGACTGTGATCGGGATGTGGAGATAAGCATCCTTTATATCTAATGTAGCCAGGAATCCTTGTGGAATTATGAGTGGGAAAGGGGCTGGCAGGGTCAGCATTTTGAAGCTAGGGACCTTTAGAAAATGTTGAGATAGGAGAGGTCTAGAATAGGTCTCCAGAGTCCGTCCTTCCAATAGAATCCTCTTCCTTTTGCAGTTGAGGGGACTCTCTCTATGGTACCATGATCTAACATGGTCTGCACTACTGGTTGCAAGAGGTGCAGTTGCTGAGAAGGTGCTCGTGGTATGCCTTGCTCTGTGGGTGGGGAGGGCATAAAATAACTATATTTTGAAGTATGGACAGGGCCCACTTGTCTGAGGTGAGATGGGTCCAAACAGGGAGACCGTGAGAGAGGCGAGCCGACAGTGGTACAGAAGGAGGGGGGAGATGGGGGCGGCATGTAGTCATATGCTACCTGCCCTGTCCTAAAAGGGAGTTCTCTGGCTAGAGGGAGAGGATGCTCTAGCTGGAGGTGGCTGTTTCCTTGTGGGCTTATGAGGCCTTGAAGGAGGGGCAGGACGGGAATACTTCCTAATAAACTGAGTTTTTGCTGGATAGTTTCTGTGAAACTTGTGGATTTGTGAAACTAGTAAATGTTTAAGGTCCTGCATTTCTTTGCTTTTTTGCTGCAGAGACTTGAAAAGGTATGCTACTTTATAACCAAAAAGTGCAGCATTGTCCAAAGGACCATCAGTGAGCTTTGCCCTGAAATCATCTGGCAGGGGTTGTAAGCGAAGCCAAGAGTATCTGCGTAAGGCAAATTTTGATGCTGCTGACCTGGCTGAGCATTCACCAGCATTGTAACTACACTTGGAGTGTCCGGTAACCTGGGAAGAGAGAGCCAGGAGAGAGGACAGTGCTGCTTTGTCAGGGGAGTCTGGAATATCTGCTAGATGTTTGTTGGCAGATTCTAAGAGGGACAAGATATACTTGGCCATGTGAGTCTGGTAGTTTGTGGCTCTGAAGCATATATCTCTTTGCCCAACCTTTCCATGATCTTGCTGTCTTTGCCAGCAGGGAGAATGGTGGTAGTAGGTAGGAGTTTGGAGGCTTTGTCCATAGACACTGATATAGTGGCAGGATCAGCAGATGGGCACTTAAGTAGATGCTTAGCAGTGTCAGGCACTTTAAAACCTGCCTGGGCTGCGTGGAGCTGGAGGATCTGAGTCAGGGTTCAGAGATGCTGAAGAGAAGGCATCTAAAAAGGCAGGCAGAATAGGAGGAACAGCGGATGGGCTGGGGGTTTCCATTTGAAAGAGGTTGTAGTACCTCCTTTTGTACCACAGTCATTTTGAGGATTCCCATTTAAAGTGTTCCTTCATCCTGCTAGTAGTTTCCCCAAAGGTCAAGTCTTCAGCTGGGGAGTCAGGGTCCACTGACTCTTCATCTGGGGATCTGTATCCCAAGGGGGAAGATAGTTGAGAGTTGTAAGACAGTGATTCCTCTGAGAAATCTGAAAGGACTTCCTCTTCGCTAGTAACTGTCTCAATAAGCTGAGGCCTAGGGCTCAGAAGAGGAGGAAATGTGGAAACAGTGCAGCAGTGGTAGGCCTCAGTGCCATAAAGACACTGGAAAGGCTTTGACTGAAAGCCTGCCAATCAGGCATGCTTTATGTTGTGGGAGAAATAAGTTTTCTGTCTTCTTTTAAGTAGTCCGGTGGACGTCTGCCTGGAAGCCGGTGATTGCAAAGGTTCGGAGGGCTCAGACGGTTCCGCAGAAAACTGAGCCCCCCCCCCCTCACCAGCATCTGAAACCAGCACCAAAATAGCTTCTGCTGACGTGCTCTCGCCTAAGGATAGTGCGACGTCCTTGGAGGTACCTGCGACATCCAGAGTGGCAAATCCGGGTCCAGATCCTGGAACCAGGCCAATGTCAGCCACAGGTTGGAGATCATTTGGAAGAGGCTCAGCAGTAGACGAAGGCCGTAGGGTCCTGGCCTTCTTTTTCGGCAGTTCTGCGGAGATGTTTGAGGAGCCCTCCATCTGTAAAGTAAGCTGCTTCAGACGGTTTTCAAGGTAAAGATTAACCGCATGCAGGCGACTATGTAGTGTCTTAGGCATGAACACCTGGTAAATAGGGCAGGCCTTGTGGTCGTGCGATCATACTAAACAGAAAAGCCACTTATGGGCATCCTTATGAGGGATCTGGTGGCCGCACTGACACCTACCCTTTCTGGATGACGTGAACAAGCAATACTGATTTTTAGAAGGACTGAAAAGGTCCCAAACTGGGTACTTATCTTATGAAACTAATCCATCAGAGGTTCCAGAAACACCTGGCGTACGACTTGGCGGCTGAAAACTTCTGAGGGCTGGTGTGTGCCTACGTCACCTTTATGGCCCACGTACTCTTGGCCACATCAGATGTCTCTCGCATCTTGGAGGGACTGAAAGCTTTTGGATACTGGCCGTACGTACGTGAGACCAGAGAGTAAACCCATATGCAGAATACTACAATATGGGAATAGAAGGACATCAAAAGATTCCAGAGTGCAGAGAAGTATATCCAGAGGCTATATCATACAATTTTCTTATATTTTCCCTACAAGAATTAAAAGAATTCCCAATGTTCCACCCAGTCGGATTAAAGCAGCAGCCTTAGCGATAGAAAAGCTGCTAGAAAAAGTCATCCAAAAGGCTCCTCCCAGACCAGAGAGAGTAATCCGGGACCTACTCAAGATTCTTAGTGCCAAAGAAGACACTCCTATTTCAGTAAGCTGAACCAGTTTGTGCAGTATTCAGAGTTCCAGATGGTCATGGTTCAGTCCATTCTGTCACTACAAAGAAAGGATGATTGGATGTGCTCAGTAGATCTTCAGGATGTGTGCTATCACATCAAAAGGAACAGGCAATTCCATAAGACGTCTGTGCTTCTAGCTGAGAGCCACTCATTACCATTTCAGAGCCCTGCCCTTTGGTCTCACCACAGTCCTCATGGTGTTCACCAAATGCATGGCAGTGGTAGCAGCTCAGTTGAGACTGGGATTGAGTGTTTCCTTACCTAAACAACTGGGTTCTAACTGCCCCAACCAGGAATCTGCTATTATAGGCAAGGGACTGCTTGCTCAGTTGTGTCTTCATCTAGGCATCACAGTCAATTACAGCAAATCACAACTCACCTACACAGTGCCTGGAGTTCATAAGTGCTCATCTGGACACAGTCAGTCAGGTAGCCTCTCTTCCTCCAACTCAAATATAGATGCTCATATCCTAGGTCAATAAAGTAATCCTGCATTTTTCTCTTCTAGCTGAATTAATTTTAGAAGGTTTGGGATCCATGGCAGCAGCTAACACGCTAGGCCTTTTAGCTAGGTTCCCCATGCAAATTCTGCAGTGGACCCCGTCATTTCAGTGGTCCATTCTTCAGCAGACTTTAACCATCCCAATCAAGATCACAAAAGCTTGCAAAGATATCTTCTTTGGTGGCTTCACTCAAATGACGTTTGCGAAGGCCATCCATTTGTTCTTTCTGTGCCCCATGGCTATGGTGACCACAGACTCCTCCCAACTGGGTGGGGGTGGGGTCACTACTTGGGAAGGACAGTGCAAGGTATGTGGTGTCCAGAAGAGGTCAAGATGTATGTCAATGTCCTGGAAATGAGTAGTCCTCCTCGGTTGCAGGCCTTTCAAGATGTCCTCCCTTCCAGGACAATTGTGATTCAGATGGACAAGTTCAGTAGTGTGGTACATCAACAAGCAGGGAGGAACCAAATTTTCTCTACAATGTTGAGAAGGAGTGAGAGTGTGGCAGTGGGCGATCTCTTCTGGCTGCTTTCTAATAGCAGCGCACATACTGGGGAAAACCGTAGTGATTGTGAACAAACTCAGCAAGTCCATTGTGATACCTCATGAGTGGTCTCTCAATTTCAAAGTTCTGGAGAGAATTTTCCATCTTTGGGGCCAGCCAAGCTGTGCCCTATTTGCTTCTCCCATAAGCAAGTGCAGCAGGTTCTTTGCCCTGATGCTGGCAATGGGGGAGTCATCGAAGGATGCTCTGGTACACTATTAGCTCTCCGATTTTCTCTGTGCTCACCCACAGTTACCTCTTATTCCCAAATTTCTACAGAAAACATACCACTTGAAGAGCACAGTTATCTTCATTGCACCCTTTTGGCCTCATCATATTTGGTTTCCCTCCCTCTGGCCTCACCTTCTACATCCATTGAATACTGGATCCCAATACAGACCTGTCTCACCCAACAGGTATGACTCATCCGGACATTACATGTCTCAAACTAACCACATGGTTTCTTCATCTATTTGCTAGACGGTTGAGGCTGTCCCCCCGTTCGGTCATATTTTATCTTCTGAAAAAGATTCTACTAGAAAGACTTGCAAAAGCAAATAGAGATTTATATTCTGGGCCCTTAACATTTTTATCCTGGTGTCAGCTGTACTTGATTTTTTAGCTTCAGTTTTCAATGAAGGGGCTAGCTTTTCTACTGTCGAGGTCCGGTCAGCTGCCATTTCGAATTTCCACCCAAGTGAAAATAATTCTAGATTAGCTTCTCCTAAATTGTGTAAAGCCTTTCTCAGAGGAGCCTTTTTACTTAGATCTCCACTAAAGGATCTTACGCTTCTTTGGGATTTTAGCATTGTGCTTCAAGCTCTGATAAGGCTCCCTTTGAAACTTCGGCTAGGTCAAAGCTAAAATTTTTATCCTGGAAAGCCATTTTTCTAGTTGCCATCACATCTGCTAGATGAGTATCTGAACCTCCAGGTTTTATCCTACAAGCCTCCTTACGTGGTTTTCCATAAAGATGGGTGTCTTTCTGGACTAAACCATCTTTTTTTGCCTAAGGTAGCTTCTGAGTACAACATTAAACCAGGTCATTAACATCCCAGTTTTCTTACCAAATTTCTCAAATAAAGGAGAGTACATGCTCCATCTTTTGGATGTGCATAGACAGCTTCATTTTTATCTTCAGAGAGTCAAAGATGTTTGTAAGACAGACCAGTTATTTACATTCTTCTCACTAAACAAATTGGGCAAGTCGGTTTCCAAAGTCACACTGACTAAATGGTTAACCAATTTATATTTCCTTTGTTTGTAATAGCAAAGGATTATCCTTGCCTAAGCCGTCTAGAATGCATTCCACAAGGTCTGTGGTGATCTCCTCAGCCTTTTGGTCAACAGTTTCCATAGATATTTGTATAACTGCTACTTGGTCCATTGATCATACTTTTATCGCTCATTACAAATTTGATTTAATTTCTAGAAACGGAGCTCACAGTACTTCAGAATATCTTGCTGTGAGGACCACCCAAGATTCATCTTTCAGGGGACTCTGTCCTGTCAGTTGAGGAATGAATGAAAATGACAACATCAGATAAAATTGTATACTTACCATAACATTACATGTGTGTTGTACATTTTCATTATTCAACTTCCTACCCTTCTAACCTCCTTCCCTTTGCTCCTGGAGAGGCATGAGAGTGCCACTTTGGATCTGTTGTTCATTGTGTGAGATCCATCCCCTTTTCTAATAATATACGTCTGAGTTCTCTTAAGGCATTATCCATTGTATCCTAGGGGCACCAACTCAATCTGAGATGTGTTAGACGGGCAGGGCATTGTGGGTAAAGGGAGGGAGCTCAAGAGGATCTGGTAGAAGCAGCAGAGTTGGATCTGGAGCCTATCAGTTGAGAAAGAATGAAAATGAACAACACAGATTTAATGTTATGGTGACCCTTCCAACATACCCTTAGCTGCTGTAAAACATAGTCTTAGCTACTTCATCTTATCTTGTCCCCATAAGTATGGGTATTGCTGAACTAGTTTGTGTGTGTGTACGTAATTTTTGGCTATACCCTTGTTTTATCATCAAAGGTTTTATATCTCAGATGTGCAGTTGATGTTTTTTTTATAGTCTGCTCTTCAGTGTCCACTCATTTTCTGTTATTGATACTGCACTTCTCCCAATGACTCAGTTCTCATGTGAATCCTTTGATGGTTCACAGATTCTTCAGATTACTGTGCAATTCTCATGACTTTTCTGAGTGGTTCTCCATACGACTTCTGTAAGTGATTTTCCCCATGGCTTGTCAAATGGTACTTAAAGCTATTTCTTGTTAAAATTGCATTCTCTAGCCTCCTAGTAGTACAATTTCTAATGTACATAAAAATGTTTAATATAAGGTGCACATGCCTAAAAGAACCCAAGTTTGGCAGATATATACTGATAGTCACCATAGTGACAAACTATCCTACATAATGGTGGAATGCAGTTGCATATCCCATTCTCTGTAAACAAGTCTTTTATAAATATTTCTGAAAGTTATTGTTCAGCTGTTGTCTATTACCTCCAGACATTTCCCAAGCATGCTTATTCTCCCTTCAGTTTAGAATGACAGCTTAGACTGATTTTGATTGCGAACAAACTGCAGCCTGTTATATTGATGGTCTAGAAAGGTAGCACAGCCATGTGCTGCTTTTTGTAACTAACAGGAGGAGTCAGATTTTACAGAAATGTCACAAATCTGATTTGTGCGCTGTTCTTAATGATAGAACAGCATACTGTCACATTTTGTGGTTGCATTATTAACTGTTTTACAGTTGCGGCAGAAACGGGCAGAATTGCACAATGTAATTTTCTGTATTCATATTTGTTCACACATAATGCACATGCAGATTTCTTAAAGTATATATTTAGACCATAAACATATTTGTGCCTTATAATTAACCTCTGTGTGTTCAGAGGATCAGTAGCTATAATGTACAAACTACTGATCTGCATTCTATACATCATGGCACCCCTAGATCTTAATTGCAGAAGAGTGCTATAGCATTATGTTGATGGTTGATGCAGTCTTTGCCCAGTGACAAAAGGTCTTGTGTACCTCTCATCTTCTGTTTTCTGAATCTAGTCTTTATCACAAAATTCAGAATCGAAAAAACAAGTGTTATCCTAATCACCCACTGATGGCCAAGAAGGGTATGGTTTCTCCAGTCCTTCCCAGTGCAAATCAAGGAAGTTTTGTTTGAGTGGTAACTGGATCCATTCTCTTGCACCCATGAAATCTACCTGCCTGAGTCTTAAAAAGTCTGAGTAAATCTACCAGAAATCCATCCACTTTTCAGGTATATTGTAAGTGGAGCAGGTTTAGAGAAAGTTTCTTGGCTGCCTCATTTGGTCACTTTGCAGATGATTCTGATTTATGGCATATACATGCTCATGACTTGACTGCCACATGACTTCAGCAAATCTTAAAGGAATGAGCACTAGTTATGCTAAAATGACCTGGATCAATAGTGTTTTTCTCCCATGTCCTTCAAGAATGCAACTGCAGTCATAACATATGGGTTGTCCTGCCTCAGGCAGCCCTCGGTCGGCCGGATTCCAAAGTCTGGGTCCGACGTCGGCTGATGTCGCATTTCTCTCCTACGTCAGAGCGGCTGGAGTATATAAGCATCAGCCGACGCCATCTTCTTCAGTCTTTCTTGCCGCGCGGTGCCCGAAGCAGAAGCAGTTCAAGTGCCGGTCGGTCAGCTCCTGTATTCTTCGATCCGAAGTCATCAAAAAAGCTAAGTACCCTGTTGGGGACCTTTTCTTGCCTCAGCCGATGTCAGAAATTACTGAAAAAGTAAATAATTGTTTGTCTTGTGGTAAACAAATACCTCATAAGGATTTCCATTCTCACTGCCTTCCTTGCCTTGGCCCAGACCACGACGTCTCGGCCTGTGCTTGCTTCAATAAGCGCACTCTCAGGCACCGGGCAGAGTTCGCTGAAGACTTTTTCGGCGAAAAATACGATTACAAGATGCCGTCGGAATTACCGACATCGCAGACTCCTAAAAACCGCAAAGACCGGGACTGCCATCCTCTGCCTGCGTCTTCCACCGACACCACGCCAAAACCTACCGCGAGTGCCCCCGTTCCCTCTGAGGCGGCTATTTCACCGCTCCAAACCGAAGACACCGCATTACCGATGCCTCCGATACCGGAGACCACACCGACGCCTATTATTGATTTTCCTCCGGATACTGTAACCGAGGAAATGCCCGAGACCATTGCTGTGGATAAGGTAACTCCTGCACGTGGAGCTGCTAGGCCTCCCATGTCCATGTCTATCAAGGCCTACACACGTGCTAAGGCAGCCAGCAAGACTAAGCACCTTACTGCTAAAGCCTTACCTCAGCCTACTCCTGAGACACAAATCATGACTATGGCAGCAGACTTAATCTCCATGATTAGAGGTTCCCAGGCCCATCCTGAGAGAGGATCCCAGCCTCCTCCTGATAAGAGGCCCAGGTTTGAGCCCACTGACCCTCCCCCTTCAGATGAAGATTCTGAGGCCTCTGGCCACTCATAGCCAGGAAGAGCCTTTCCAGACCTACGAGGACTCCGATGCAGAGGATTCCATCCCCTCGGCCTCCCCTCCTGAGGACTTTTTTTTGGGGAAGTTCTGCATTCCATGAGGGAACATTTTAAGTGGCAAGGCCAGGAATTTTCTGATTCCAGAAAGCGCCTTCGTACCTTCTTTAAAAAGCCCCAGCACAGGCCCTTAGCTATACCTCCTGTGCTTGATGTTTTGGATGATTTATACTCTGACTCCAGTGTTACCCCTGATACTCTCCCTCCTGCTCCTGCCAAGCCGGACAGATACTATAGAGTTCCTGAAACACATTCTCATTTCTTTAGGGCCCATGCTGTTGATTTAGAAACTATTTCACAGGGGCCGAAAGGGGTTTCAGCTACCACTTCCAAAAATCCTTTGCCTTCCAACAGGGAAGCTAGGTCATTAGAGAGATGGGGGAAGAAGGTTTACACCTCCACTACCTTATCTATGAGAGCTCTCAATTGTCTATTTCATATGTTTCAATATCAGGATTTCCTGTTAGATGATTTACAGAAAACTTTGGCCTCTCCTGATCCTTTAGATAGGAAGTCTTTGCAGGAGGCTGTACACAACTCTCAGCAAGTTAGCAATCACTTCCTTCAGTGTGGATATGATGCATTGGAAGCTTCATGTAGGGCAGCTATGACAGGGGGCGGTTGTTCGCAGACATGCATGGTTAAAAGAACAACTTCTACCAGATCATGTTAAGGCAAAACTTCTTGATGCACCCTTGGAAAAGAACAAGCTTTTTGGTGCTAATGCTAAAGATGTATTAAAGACCATTGAGGAAAAAGCCAAGTCAGTTCAGACAGTCAAAGATTTCCTCCAGGTTCAGCCACCCAGATTCAGCAGGAATTGGCCTTCAAAAAACTGGTCCTTTCCTAATACTGAAAGATTTCAAAGGGGCAAAAGCAGGCGTGGCCGAGGAAGAGGACAATACAGAGGTTCCTACAGGGGACGACAATGGCAACCAGCAAACCAAAGAAGTGACACAGGGGCTTCTCCTGCCCCTCAGGGACAATCCCAATGACTTTCCTCTACTTCCGCTAACCAAAGAGCAAACAGAGGCTCCCTTGGGCGGAAAATTATCTCTGTTTTCAGACAATTGGCACAGATTGACAAAGGACAAATGGATTTTGGACATTATAGACCAAGGCTACAGGTTCCACTTTCATACCTTACCAAGGAAACAAGGCATGCCAAACCTACCGCAAAACCAGAGGGCAGAGGCTTTCAAGCAAATTTCTCTGCTTACTCAGATCAATGCAATAGAAAAAGTTCCACAACAAGAACAAGGACAAGGGTTTTACTCGACTGTTCCTTGTTCCAAGAAAAGAAGCACAATGGAGGCTAATACTGGATTTGTCCGCATTAAACACCTTTCTCATAGTACCAAAGTTCAAAATGCTGACCTTACAGCAACTCCTTCCCATGCTGGGCAAGGGGTCTTGGCTGATCACTCTGGACCTCAAGGAGGCATACCTGCATGTCCCTATCAGACACAGCTGCAGAAGATACCTCAGATTTCTTGCAGGGCCAGAGCATTATCAATTCTCAGCATTGCCATTTGGCTTATCTACTGCGCCCAGAGTGTTTACAAAATGCCTGGCTTCAGTAATTGCTCATTGCAGGCTCCAGGGGAACCAAATTTACCCGTACCTGGACGACTGCCTCATACAAGCGGACGACAAACTGATTTTGACAAAAAACTTGGATTATGTCATTCAATTGCAACAAGCTCTGGGATACACAGTCAACTTCCAAAAGTCAAGACTGCAGCCATCCCAGCAGATTACTTTCTTAGGAGCCAATCTAGACACATCCTCTCAAATGGCTTACCTGACAGAAGACAAGCAAAAGAAGTTAACTCATTATTTCAAAGGTTTGGCAAAGCTCACCCAGATGACTGCAAGGAGATTCCTACAGGCCCTGGGTTACATGGCATCATGCATTCTCCTGGTTCCATTAGCAAGACTGCACATGAGAAAGCTTCAATGGTACCTAAAAAGTTTATGGTCGCAACACAGCAACAATCTAGAGACAACCATACCGCTTATTCCATGCCTACAAAAGGAATTCCTATGGTGGGCCTCGGTAAGCCAGGCAAACACAGGAATGTCTTTCAAAAAGCCACAAATAACACAAACAATGACCACAGACGCCTCAGACCTTGGATGGGGGGCGCACATGGAGGGCAGATGTATTCAAGGACAATGGTCTCCAAAGGAAACACATCTGCATATCAACCAAAAAGAAATGCTGGCAGTCATGCATGCCATCGAGGCCTTTCGACAACAACTTCAGCAAGGCCACCTGCTAATACGGACAGACAACACCACTGTCATGTGGTACATAAACAAGCAGGGGGGCACCCATTCTTACCCCCTTTGCAGACTGACAATGAATCTTTGGGAAAAATCACTGAGCTTAAACATACAGTTGCAATCCCAGTTTGTTCCAGGCAAAGACAATGTGCTGGCGGACAGCCTAAGCAGGAATTTCCTAGACCCCCACGAGTGGAGGTTACATCCAGAAATCTTCATAAGGCTCACCTCGACATGGGACAGGCCAGAAGTAGACCTATTTGCCTCCCACCTCAATCATCAGCTACAAAAGTTCTGTTCAAGGGCATATCATCCACAAGCATGGAAAACAGATGCTCTCTCATTCAACTGGAACTTCCTAAAGATTTATTCATTCCCACCTCTGCCACTGATGACCACAGTACTACTAAAGATCAAAGCAGAGAAGCCAAAAGGGATCCTAATAGCTCCAGACTGGCCAAGGCAACACTGGTATCCACTACTACGGAGCATTTCTGACCTTCCTTTTGTACTGCTAAGAGTTAACCTCTAACTTAATCTTTCTAATTTAGCCTTTCTAGTTAGTCAAGAACTATAATATAAGTGATTATATAACACACTAGTTCTAAGCAATATTTGTAATTGTAAAATTGTTTTTCCCCTGGAGCTTTTCTCCACAGGCCTTTTTTTCTCTCTAAGTTAGCTTATTTAGTTCATTAAGATCTATAATATATGTGATTACATTTCATTCTTCCCATTGCATATAACACTTGTACTATGTATTACTTGTATTTTGAAAAATTGTTTGTACCTCTGGAGCTTTTCTCCCCAGGCCTCCACTGAAAATGGACATAAATCCAGTTGGACTAGCCAACAAATGTAAAATAAAATAAAAAATAAATATGCCACAACAAAAAATGGGCCCTTCCCCAATGGCCCCATCTTTTGACTCAAAACAACTTCAAGACAGTACATCCCAACATTCAGACGCTCCAGCTAACAGCTTGGGAGATTCCATGAATAACCTCAATCTATCTCTCTCCAAGGAAGTTCAGCGGATATTAACAGAAGCCCGCAGACCATCCACCAGAAAGGTTTATTCAGCAAAATGGAAGAGATTCAGCATTTGGAATACCAGCAAGGATCTTGATGCATCATTATTGAACATCCCACTCATCCTGGAATACTTGGCAGATGTGCTACAGAAAGGACTCTCATATTCTTCTATAAAGATACATGCTTCAGCTATTTCAGCTAGATACAACACTGATCCACCTGTGTTCTCACATCCTTTGTTGAGGCAATTTCTTAGAGGAATCAAGAATATCAAGCCACCAAGAAAGGCCCCAGTTCCAGCTTGGGACCTCAACTTTGTCCTAGAAAAACTGACTCTACCCCCCTTTGAGCCAGCAGCTTCTGTGGATTTACAATTCCTCTCATGGAAGACAGCTTTCCTGTTGGCAATTACCTCAGCAAGAAGGGTTTCGGAATTACAGGCCCTAATGGCAACACCACCGTTCATTACCTTTCATAGAGACAGGGTCTCCTTACGAACCAACCCTAGTTTTCTGCCAAAAGTGGTATCTAGGGTTTCTTTGAATCAAGCAATTCACCTGCCTACTTTCTTTCCCAATCCTGAGAACAAAGGGGAAAGACTGTTGCATACCTTGGACATTCACAGACAACTTCGCTACTACCTGGACAGAACCAAGGCCAATAGGAAGTCTGATCAGCTTTTTGTAGCTTACGCCCCTGAAGTACAAGGAAAAGCAATTTCCAAACAGACTATCTCAAAATGGATTGGACATTGCATCAGATTATGTTGTTCCTTCCATGGAAAGAGTGTACCAGCCAATATCAGACCACACTCTACCAGAGCTACAGCCACCTCTACAGCATTCTTAAGAGGGGTGCCTACAAAAGACATTCTAGAAGCTGCTACATGGAGCTCCGTGCATACATTCTCCAAACACTACCACCTTCCTTTATATTCCAGATCCAGAGCAGGCTTTGCTTCGGCAGTCCTGCAGGGATTGATAGCTACACCATCCTTTTCTTAGTGCTTTCCACCTCCCCCAGCTAAGCTATGGTATTCAACCCATATGTTATGACTGCAGTTGCATTCTTGAAGGACATAGTACAGTTTTGTACCTACCATAAATGTAGATGTCCGATAGATATGCAACTGCAGTCGGGTTTTCCCTCCCTCCTTCCCCTCTATTCCTTGGGTCCACTCCTCTCCCTGTTATCCTAGCTGGGGATATCTGTTATGGTGTATCTGTTTATTGCTTATTTATTTGTCTGGAAACCTGTTTTGTCTTCCAAATTGATTACAGCCTTCCTTGGAGGGCACCTGGCATCTGGGGCAAGAAACACTGAAGAAGATGGCGTCGGCTGATGCTTATTTACTCCAGCCGCTCTGACGTCGGAGAGAAATGCGACATCAGCCGACGTCGGACCCAGACTTTGGAATCCGGCCGACCGAGTGCTGCCTGAGGCAGGACAACCCATATGTTATGACTGCAGTTGCATATCTATCGGACATCTACATTTATGGTAGGTACAAAACTGTACTTTTTCCCATTTAAGTGAAATGAACCTTAGAGTCGGGTTATGTAGGGAGGGATGTGAACTGGAGTCAGAAGAATGTGACCCTTGGTGAAAACAGAGTGTGACCCAGCTCATTTTAACCAAAATGAGACCTTGCTCCTTTGTAACTTGTTGAAGTGTAGTGAAGCCATATGGGTTGGATCTCCGTTATTCTATGTTCGAGATGCATTACTGTGGAACCTCTGCCCATCATTTGTCAGTTAACTGGATGACTAGACTGGTCCACATAGCCTTTTCTGCTATATATGGAGCTCATTGCAGGGAAAAAAAGTTATAGCAATTCAGAACACATACTTTTTCACAAAGAACACAAACAATAGCCACAGTACACACAAGTAGTGAAATATACATTTTTATGTATGTTCATAGGTTCGTAAGTAGGTAGGTACTAGGCTGTCGGCCGAAGGGCCTACGTAAGCCTAGCCAACAAGGTTCCCTGGCTTACACCAACCAAGAAAGTTATTTTCCTGTGCCACTGTTGAGCAGAGACACAGAAGTGACCCCCGGGGTGTATTTCCTATTTCCCATCCACTCATCAAGATTTTTCTTGAGTGCTAATGAATAACTTTGCTTGGCATAGATGGGTAGCCTGTTCCAGTGTATGGCAAGTCTCTGGGATAGGAATCTTTCCCTCCAGCATGTCTTGTTTATTGTGGTGACAAGGTTTAGGTCCCTAGAGCATGTAGCTCAGAGGGATTGGGATTTCTTTAGGTGTAGCATGTCCAACAGCTCTGGGTTTGACATAGCTTTATAGGTTCATACTAGGCTATCTGCCCTAGGGCATTTATAAGCCTAGCCAGAGTGTGTTTGGCTTTCGCCACCCATTTTAAATTAATTTTGCTATGCCCTTTTTCAAGGTTAGTATACTGTGCCTATGTCTAACAGTGACACAGAAGTGATACCTGGGGTAAACGTACGATCTCCCATCCACTCAAGATTCCTCTTGAAGAGAGTCAATGAGAGACTCTGCCTAACCTGGACTGGGATTTTATTCCAGAGTGAAGGGAGCCTCTGGGTTATGAATCTGTCCCTCCAGCATGTCCTATTTATTTCAGTGCTGAGGTTCAAGTCTCTCGAGGGCGTAGCTCGATGGGATTTGGATTTTCTGAAGTGCAGCATGTCCATTAATTCCGGGTTGGACATGGCTTTATATGTCAGGCACAGATCGCCTCTGAGCAGGCGGTACACCACTGAGTAGAGCAGGAGTTTCTTTAACCGGGCAGCATATGGCATCTGTTTGAGCCCTTTGATCCTCTTGGTGAGGTACTTTTGGGGTCTTTCCAGTTGCTGCAGGGGTCTAGTAAGGTACATCCCAAAAGGGGCATATTGTACTCAATTATGGGCCTGATGAGGGATGAGTAAAGAGGCATGATGACCTCCCCTGATCTAGATGTGAATCCCTTCATGATTAGGTGGGCTATATAAAATGTTTTTCTAACCACTTTGACCACGTGGTTGTCAAATGAAAGATTGCTATCAACTTGGGTCCCCAGGTCCCTAATTACTTCTTCTGTACTTAATGGATTACCACCTATGTGGTAATTTGTTTTTGCTAAAGGGGATGACTATACACTTTTTGGCGTTTAGCTTGAGGCCATGGCTCTGGCACCAGTTGTCTGTTTCTATGAGGCCCTTTTGGAGGATGCTTGTGTCGGCTGGAGAGTCGATTATGGCGCCCAGTTTGCAGTCATCTGCGAACTTGGTCAGCCACAGTCCTTCCGTGTTGGCCTGTACCTCCGAGAAATATATACTGAACAAGAGAGGTCCCAGGACTGAGCCTTGTGGGACGCCACTTGTAAGTGGTTTGGAGTCCGACATGGTCCCCAGCAATTCTAACCATGTGGGTTCTGTCCTTGAGCCAGTTTGCAACCCATCTAGTGACATAGAGGTTTAGATTTAAGCTGGTGAGCTTATTTATAATGCCAGAGTGGGGTATTGTATCAAAGGCTTTTGCGAGGTCCAGGTAGGCTGTGTGGACCACCTTCCCCTCGTCAATGGCCTTGGTGACTTTCAAAGAAATCGACCAGGTTTAAGAGGCAGGATCTGCCCTTAACAAAGCTGAACTGGGTAGGATCCAGTGTCTGTAGGTCCCCAATATCTTTATTTATGAGGTCCATGATGATCCTTTCCATAGCTTTGCAGACCAAGCTAGTCAGGCTTATGGGGCGATAGTTTCCAGGATCCGTTGAGGCACCACCTTTGTGGAGAGGGACCACTGTTGCTGTACACCACTCTTTGGGTACATATCCTGTAGTAAGGCTGAGATTGAACAGTAGGTTTATGTTTGGGTTTAGCTCTTCTTGGAGTTCCTGTAGGACTCAGCCCGGGACACCGTCTGGTCCCATTGATGCTGTGTTTTTTGCTTTGGAGAGGGCGGCTCTTACCTGAGCATCTGAGATGTCAGGGGGGGCAGCACTCTGCTGGGATAGATATTTGCCTTTTTGGTGGGGGGGGGGGGGTTTGCGCTGAACCTGTCAGCTAGGATGTTGGCAATGTCTGTGGGTTCGGTGTATTTTTTGTCATTTTGGACTAATTCTTAGCATATCTGGGAATTCCCACCCAGGTTCCTAACATAACTAAAGAAAGCCTTGTGATTATCCTTAGTGTCCTGTGCAATTTTTCTCTTGAAGCTGGCCTTAGACGATTTTATGAGTGCCCGTAGTTTTTTGCTAATACTGATCAGAGATGCCTTCCCTTTTTGGGATTTTGCTCTATCATAGTAGCTTCCTCCTTCTATTGTATAGTTTATGGCTGGGGTCCACCAGACAGGACGTCTGCCTTTGGAGGATTGGGTCTTGGTTTTATTTGGGATTGCATGATCCATGCATTCCTGAAGGTGTTCATAGAATGCGTTTATAAAGGATTCTGCGGTCTGGGCCGTATTTTCCACAGGCCCGGGGGCTTTGAAGGATTCCACATCGGTTTTGAGGAGTGTGAAATTTGCTTTAGAGAAGTTTTTTCACTGTGGTTTTCTGGGCAGGGGGTGGGGTCGGTATGTGAATATCCAGTGAGATTAGTTTATGGTCTGATCTTACCAGTGAGGGATACACTTCTGGTCTGGAGCATAGAGTCCCCATGTTGGTGATGATCAGGTCCAGTATGTTTTCCCCTCTTGTGGGAGTGGTAACAAGTTGTTCCATAGCATTTGAGTTTATAAATTCTAGGAACCTTTGGGCTAGGGTGTTGGAGCTAGAGTAATGCTCCCAGTCTATGTTTGGGTAGTTGAAGTCGCCCAATATAATGGTGTTTGGAGAGACCTTCATATTTTCCAGTGTTCTCAGGAAGGCCGAGTGGGGTTCCTGGGTTTGGGAGGGTGGTCTGTAGCAGGCTATAAACTGGAAGGCAGTTTTACCCACTGTTAGTTGCACATGGATAGTCTCTGATTTTTCGTGCTGTGCCACCAACCTGGAGGTGTGGGTATCTTTGACGAATATTGATACTCCCCCTCATTTTGTGGTTCGGTCCAAGTTTTGGGGCCGAAAAGCATGGTATGAGGTATAACCTGGTAGTGCTGGGGCACTCTCGGGAGCCTTGAACCAGGCTTCTGTTACTACACAGGTATCTATGTTCTCCATGCTAAGGAGAGTTTCGAGTGCGTGCATCTTGGGGTTTAGACTTCTGGCATTGAGTAGCATTACTCTTAGTTTCTTATCCCTTGTGATACCTATGGAGGTGGGCTTGTCTTTTGAGCCTTGCCTAAAAAAGGCACTATGGGGTAGCAAGAGCCTTTGCCAATATCCAAAAGCCCAGGGGTGACCGGTGCAAGCCGTCCCAAGCGAAGCATCGTGGCTTGTTGAGCATGTCATCCCAGGCTGACAGGCATTGGATCCCCTTTGAATGACACCAATACTTAAGCCAATTGTTGAAATTGATCATCTTGTCTTCATATTGTGGCATCATTCTTGGTGAGGGTAAGATGCTACTCAAGGTCAGGGTCATACCGGCCTGGGCTACATTCTCAGAGAGCTCCTCTGTCTCTTTTCATGTAGTCCAGGGAGGTACGTCTCCGGTCATTCACAGCAGCAGCACAATGACCGAGTCATATTTGTACTTGCCTTGGTGTGACCTGAGTGCTTGTGTTATGTGGCGGATCCTAGCGCCCGACAGGCAGTTCACCGTGACCTTCTCCTTGTTCAGCCTGGTGTGCGGGACGTCAATGTGCCTGACGATAGAGGCACCTATTACAAGTGTATCGGGTGTGTTGTTTAGCCTTAAGGGCTGTGACTGTTCGGCACACTGGCTTTGTGAGCTATGTGTTGCACATGTTTTGTTTTGGGGTAGCGGTTGCTTGGGTGTCTGCTTTGGAGGTCTCTGCTGCTTAGGCAGATTTTTATTTAGAGCCTCCGAGTATGTTTTTGTGTGTTTGTGTTTGGTTTGCTGTCGTGGTAGGTCTATGTGAGACTGGAATTGTAGTGAGTGTGGTTTCCTTCTCCTCCTGACTGGTTACGCCAGTACTGAGTTGAGAGAGCTTAGCCTCCAGTTTGGCTATATGGTTGCATCTCTCACATGTGTTGGACTTTGTTGGGAGGAGGAGAGGGTTGTCTGTGTACGAGGCAGTTGTAACATTGCCTCAAGATTCCCAGAGTCACCAGCTGTACCAGAGAGGAGATTGACAACTGACCTTTGGACATGCTAGAATACTATTGGGAATTCCTTTATAATTGAAAAAAAAGGGCCAATGGGGAACAAGGTACTCAAGGGGAGTTTGTGAGGGTGTAGTGCTTTTAATTTTTTAGTGCTGACTTGTATAATTGCTTTAGTGAGCAAGTGCCAGGTAACTTAAATGCAATGTGTTACAGGTAACTTAAATGCAAAATCGACTTTCTTTCAAGTGAAACAAGGAAATAAGTACAGTAAGCAATGCAGATATCACAAGGGATCCACAGAAGCGCTGAAAAGCCGCGTTTTAGGTGGAATTAGCGTTTTAGGGAAATAACAAGAAAACAAACAACAAGCATACAAACAAAGCTAGATTCAGCAGGCCTGGATCTAGTCTATGCTACAGCAAACAAGGTGTACCAATTTCAGTAAGAACAGTTAAAATATGCAGGCACTATAAGCCTTTAACCAGAAATTCCCAGCTCAGAAGGGCAGAGTCCAGCCTCTCCTCCCACAAGAGTGCAGACTACAAACCTTCTTAATGTAAAATAACTGGCCTGAAGCCCAAGTGCTTAAACCAGCACTAATACACTTTTAGAATAACAGACATGTTGGGCAGTGATCACCCCGGAGTAGGCGATATGATACGGATTAAAGCTGGAGTTTTTTGAGACCGTCAGTGTAGGGCATTTGTTTGAGGCCAGTAATCCTCTTTGTGAGGTACTTATGTGGCCTTTCCAGCTGCTGCAGATGTCTTGTGAGGTACATTCCAAAAGGGGCGTTGTACTCTATAATGGGTCTAATGAGTGTCGAGTAGAGGGGAACAATGACATCTTTTTTTCCTGGATGAGAACCCTTTTATGATGAGGGGTGCCACGTAGGACTTCCCTGACTACTGTGGCGATGTGACTCTCAAAGGAGAGACTACTGTCCACCTGGGTCCCAAGGTCTCTCATCACACATTCGTGTTAAGTAGATTGCTGCCTGTGTGGTAGTTCATGGGTACAGAGTTTTTGCCAAAGGGGATGACACTGCACTTTTTGGCATTGAGTGTGAGGCCATGGCTTTGACACCGGGCATCTGTCTCAGTGAGGCCCTTCTATAGGATGCCCACATCATTTGGGGACTTGACTATGGCTCCTAGTTTGCAGTCATCTGCGAACTTAGTTATCCAGAGACCTTCTGTGTTAGCCTGTACTTCAGAGAAGTAGATACCAAACAGGAGAGGTCCCAGGACTGAACCCTGTGGTACTCCACTTGTCACTGGTTTGAGGTCAGATTTGGAGTCTGCAACTTTTACAGTGTGGGTTCTGTCAGTGAGCCAGTTGGCAACCAGTTTTGTGACTTGGGGATTTATACCTAGTTTAGTGAATTTAGCTATAATTCCAGAATGGGGAATGGTGTTGAAAGCCTTGGCGAGGTCAAAATAGGCTGTGTGAACCACCTTACCCTCATCTACGGCTTTGGTGACTGCCTCAAAGAAGTCATTCAGGTTCAGGAGACATGATCTGCCTTTCACAAACCCGAACTGGGAGGGATCCAGAGTTTGGAGGTTACCAATGTCTTTGTTTATGAGTTCCATGGCCTTGCAGACCAGGCACGTCAGGCTAATAGGTCGATAGTTCCCGGGGTCAGTGGTGGCTCCCCTTTTGTGGAGTGGGATAACTGTTGCTGTGCGCCATTCAGTGGGCACAAAGCCTGATGCGAGGCTATTATTGAACATGGTGCTTAAGTGGGGAGACGGTTTGTTCTGAAGTTCATGTAAAACCCAGCCTGGGATGTTGTCTGGTCCCATGGATGCTGTGTTTTTGGCTTTAAAGAGTGCAGCTTTTACCTTGCGTAGTTGTGATTACAGGGACTCTGCATTCCTTTAGGGGGTGGGGGGTATAGTTAGCACTGAACCTATCTGCCAGGATGTTGGCAATATCAATTGTTTCTGTAATTTTCGTGCCATTGTGCTGCAACTCAGAGCAGTTCTGGGTGTTGCCATCGTGATTCTTGGCATAGCTATAGAATGCTTTGTGGTTGTCCTTAGAATTAGTGGCGATTTTGATTTTGTAGCTAGCTTTGGAGGATCTTATAAGGGATCTCAGCTTCTTACTGAGGCTGACCAGGGAGCTCCACCACTCATGGGATTTTACTCTCTTTTGCAAGTTTCTTCCTTCTATTGTACAATTGTTTATGGCAGGGGACTACCAGATTGGCTTCCTTTTTTTGGAGGATAGCGTCTTGGTTCTGTTTGGGATAGCACGATCCATGCACTCGTTTAGGTGCTTATAGAATGCATTTGTGTAGGATTCAGCAGTTGTAACTATTTGTAACTATATTGTCCATCTGCATGGGTGTCATGAAGTTCTACCACTTCTGTCTTGAGAAGCATGAAGTTGGCTTTGGAGAATTTTTTTACCATGGTTTCTGTAATGGGGGGTGGGGGCAGGATGTGGATATAGAGGGTGATTGGCTTATGGGCAGATCAGACCAACGAGGAGTTGACTTCAGGTGTAGAACACCGGTCACTCATGTTGGTAATGACTGGGTGTAGGATTTTGTTGCCTCTGGTGGGGGTGTGGATAAGTTGATCCAGAGCATTGGAGTTTATGAATTCCAGAAAGCGTTGAGCTAAGGAGTTGGTACACTAGTAGTTTTCCCAGTTAATGGCGGGGTAGTTGAAGTCGTACATTATTAGGGTGTTTGGTTGAACCCTAATATTTTCCAGTACATCAAAAAAAGAGGAGTGGGAATCCTGGGGTATGGTGGGGGATCTGTAGCAAGCTACAATTTGGATTGCAGTTTTGCCCACGTATTGTATAAAGGACAGTATAAGCCTTATAACGTCAGATGTTCTTCATGTTTCACTGTTGCAGTCATCACCTCTAGGTTATCAATGCTGTGACACCCCTCAGCCGGCCCAAATGCCAGAGTCAATGTTTTTTTGCGTCAGCTGTAGTCTGACGTCAGGTCATCAGTGCTATAAAGCAAGGCAGCCAGTGTCATTACATCAGTCTTTCTTGCTGTGGAGCCCGTAGCAGAAGCAGTTTGCACGAGTGCCATTCGGTCACTACCAGAAGTTGAATTTCAGCTGAAAACGTCTAAACCTAAGTACCACCATTGGGGATCTTTTTTTCTTGCACTAACCAATGTCCGAAAAAGTTAACAATTGCCTCACCTGTGGAACGCAGATCCCACACAGAGACTTCCATTCTTACTGCGTCACTTGTTTAGGCCCAGACCATGATGTTCCCCATTGCCGGTTCTGTCCAGGAAAGGTTTCTTGCTGTAAATTTAGGCACTTCTGTGGACTAGGCTTGTAAAGGCTCCAGGACCATTAGCCTAGTACACACTTATGAACCTTCAGTTGGATGATGATATCCCCCCCACTTTAAGTTTTGGTAACTAAATGCTTTGTTTGTATTTATTCTGTATATTGTTTTTGATGCAATTGCACTCCTCTATTTGTAGAGATGTACCTTTTATTTGTCCCTCAAACCATGCAGTGATATTTGGTTTCTTATTTCCTTGAGTGACTGCAGGCCCCGTCTTAATCAGAACAGCCACACCTATGACTGAATTAAATTGTGGTATTATAAATGTGAGTGCATCTTTATTGCTTTTTCTGAGTGAACAGTGGGTCGTTTTGAGAGTAGTTGGGGGGGACACACGATTTAGTATGCTATTTTGAGTAGCATTATAGCAAGAAGCATGGTACTTATGTCTGATGTTTGAATCCAATGAGTGTTTTGTAGTAGAGTGCAGTGATGGGTACTGCCAGGAAGGTAAATCCGCAAGCTTTTTCACAGTGGTTTACACAATGCCTATTTGCAGCAGAGTGAAGGACTATTAAAAGTAAGTCATACTCTTAACTTTAGCAAAAGAACACGTTTTCAAGGGATTTTCGTTTATCAAGTACAGGTAGTTTGATATACTCTAACAGAGCTGTAACTGAAATGGTACTTTATCAGCTGCTGCTTTAATTTTTTTTTTTTTGAGAGGGAGATCTAAAATACCTAGGTACTTCTTGAGTAATGCTTCATTATTTAGTGGGTCTTGTACATGTAATGCTGTAGAATTAGCCAGTTTTTGCTGTTCCAAACACCATCGCTGTAGAATTCCGTGGATTAACAGAGGTAATTTATTCCTTGAGATCCAGTGCTAAAGAGAAATTTGTATTCTGCAGAATTTCAGAATGGTTTGAGTTGACTGACCAGTCATCAGAGTATATGGTTGATTTTTAGAGTGATAGTCTGGTTACAGAATAAGGAAAAGTGATCTTTGAAGTGCAGAATTGTGGTCCATCAACCAGCTATTTAAGCAGGGATATTCTACATCATTGGCTGCTTTTGAAGAACCTATTCAGTTGAGGCATCTGATTTGGCAGTTGATGTTAGTCTTTGGAAAACACTTTTAGTAGATGTCATTTTAACTCCATGGATCTTCGGGCTGTCATATGCAGGAAGCAATATTTAGACTACATAAGGATTTTGTGTCTCTTATGACTAGATCACATTGTCACATGAAGTTAGCATAAAAAACAAGAAAAAGCACCAAACTCACAAACAGTCTTAAAGGCATCTGGTGCAAAGGAAAAGAAGCAGTAGTTAGTAAACGTTAAGCTGCTTATTTTAATAACACTCTTTTCGTCCGAACTTCCTCAGACAAGCAATGACATTTAAAACTAGTATATTTAAAATACTGACCCAAGACATCACATGATATAAAAAGCCCTATCTTTAAAGAGCTAATACATTATTAATTGAGTAAATATGACTGTCAACAAACCCCGCCCTTTAACATTCGTATACAAGAATTAAAAATAGTTGTCACCTTTTAATGCACTCGAGAGTGCTAAATGTAAGCTGAATTTCCAGCGTTTAAAACCACTTTTACATATCAAAAAGCTTTACACTTAGAATATGACAGTCCGTAGTAACTAATCATCCATTACATAAGAACGGGCTCTTAATTACAAACCTAGTTGATGTGATATTTTATTTACAACTGTGTGCACAGGGAAACATAGTAATCAAGCTCAATACATGCTCTAAAATAATGCATAAGGTCTCAAGCATATGCAAGCAACTTACGATGGTCAAAGTTGAACTTCAAGAGTTTAAAACCACTTTTACATATTAAGAAGCTTTACAGTTAGACAGTGGTACCTAATCGCCTATTAGATGACAACGGACTCTTAACTACAAACCTAGCTGACGCAATATTTTATTTACAACTGTGCACACAGGGAGGAATATTAATCAAGCTCAGTACATGTTCTAAGATACATAAGGTCTCAAAAATGTGCAAGCAACTTACAATAGTCAAAGCCCACACAACATAAGTACCTTAAAATCGAGTTCGACTGTCCAAATAAATGGAAAATGAGGGAACCCTGAGATAAAAACCAATGAACCCTGACCTCACTTCCTATCTATGAGGCCACATGGTTATAGAACTGCGCTACTTCTGTTCAGTGAGGTTGAAGCTACTTACCCAACTCCATATGTATAACTGACTAAGCCAACACTATCCCATCTAAATATTATTAACTGAGATTAAATTACTTACAGCTACTTGCCATTTGTTAAGCTTTTGGCATACATAGTAGGCATTCTGTGATACAATTATTGTTTTATATTCATCTGGTCCCCTTTAAGAGGCCAGAACTTCTACCAGCTCATAAAGGCTCAAATTATATTTGCTCATTTTCATCTGTCCAAACTTTTTAACTTTAATCTACACTTGATGCAGCGTGATTCATTCAGGCCGGGAAACCTATAAGCATTCAATTTAATTTGCCAAAGTAATTAAAGTTCCTCCAGTTTCAACCCCTCAGGTCCCCCTCTAATGTCATGTGTTATTTGGTCAATCACCAAGTATTTAAATGTTCATAGGTTGGTACTAGGCTATCAGCCCTAGGGCCTATACAAGCCTAGCCATAACAATTCTCTGGCTATTTCTTCCCACATTATTTACTTTCCTGGACCCCTGCCTAGCAGGGCGACTGACGTGATCCCTGGGGTGAATTTCCTTTCTCCCATCCAATCGTCAAGGTTCCTCTTGAAGAGGTCCAAAGAGGCACTTTGCTTGACATGTGTGGGCAATCTATTCGAGTCTGAGGAGTCTCTGGGTCAGGAACCTATCCCTCCAGCATGTTTTGTTTATTGTGATGACGAGGTTTAGATCCCTGGAGCGTGTAGCTCTGAGGGATTGGGATTTCTTTAAGTGTAGCATGTCCAACAGCTCTGGGTTTGACATGGCCTTGTATGTTAAGCAGAGATCGCCTCTGAGTAGACGATATGCGACAGAGTATAGCTGGAGTTTTTTAAGGTGGTCAGCGTAGGGCATCTGCTTTAGGCCTGTGATTCTTTTAGTGAGGTATTTCTGAGACCTTTCCAGTTGTTGCAGATATCTTGAGAGGTACATACCAAATGGGGCATTGTATTCTATAATGGCTCTGAGGGATGAGTACAGTGGGACAATGACCTCCTTTTTTCTGGATGAAAAGCCCTTCGTGATGAGGTGTGCCACATAGAAGGATTTCCTGACTGTTGTGGTGATGTGGTTATCGAAAGTGAGACCACTGTCCACCTGTGTCCCTAAGTCTCATCACACTTTCTGTGTTTAGTGTACTGCCACCTATATGGTAATTCATGGATACATGTTTTTTCCCAAAGGGGATAACAATACATTTCTTGGCATTGAGCTTGAGCCCATGGCTCTGGCACCAAGCATCTGTTTCTGTAAGGCCCTTTTGTAGAGTATCCACATCATTTGGGGATTCAATAATGGCTCCCAGTTTGCAGTCATCTGCAAACTTTGTTAGCCAGAGTCCCCTAGTGTTGACCTCTACTTCAGAGAAGTAGATGCCAAACAAGAGCGGCCCCAGGACTGAACCCTGAGGTACTCCACTTGTCACTTGTCTGGAGCTGGATTTGGAGTCGGCTACTTTTACAGTGTGGGTTCTATCAGTAAGCCATTTAGCAACCCATTGGGTGACATAGGGATTAATGCCCAACTTAGTAAGTTTATCTATGATTCCAGAGTGGGGGATGGTGTCAAAGGCCTTGGCAAGGTCTAGATAGGCTGTGTGGACCACCTTACCCTTGTCCATGGCTCTGGAGACTGATTCAAAGAAGTCAATCAGGTTCAGGAGACAAGATTGACCCTTCACAAACCCAAACTGGGTGGGGTCCATTGTTTGAAGGTTGCCAATGTCTTTGTTTATAAGTCCCATGATAATACGCTCCATGGCCTTGCAGATAAGGCTTGTCAGACTGATGGGATGGTAGTTTCCGGGATCCAAGGTGGATCCCCCCTTGTGGATTGGGATAACTGTAGCTCTGCGCCACTCAGTGGGCACGAAACCTGAGGTGAGGCTATGATTAAACATGACACTTAGGTGAGGTGCCAGTTCATATTGTAGTACACAGCCCGGGATGTCATCTGGTCCCATGGATGCTGTATTCTTGGCTTTAGAGAGTGCGTTTTGTACCTGTGTGGCCGTTATTACTGGAATTTGGCAATCTTCCGGTATTGAGATGGGCCATTTAGGGGGTGAGAGGGGGGGGTGAAGTTGGCACTGAATCGATCTGCCAGGATATTGGCAATATCCTTCGGATCAGTATATTTAATGCAATTCTGTTTTAGCTCAGAGCAGATCTGAGCATTGCCATTTAGATTCTTGACAGTTATAGAATGCTTTGTGGTCGTCTTTGGAATCTTTGGCAATTTTATTTTCGTGACTAGCTTTGGAGGATTTTGAGGCATCTCAGTTTCTTACTGAGGCTAGTAAGGAAGTTTTTTGCATCCTGGGATTTTCCTCTTTTCTGCGAAAGTTTCTTCCTTTTGTTGTAAAGTTTGTTTATGGCAGGGGACCACCAGATTGGCTTCCTTTTTTTGGATGAGAGCATTTTGGTTCTATTTGGGATGGCACGATTCATGCATGAGTGGATGTGCTCGTACAGTGCCTTAGTGTAGGATTCAGCAGTTGAACTTTCAGTTCCCGTCTGCATGGGTGTCATGAAGTTTGTCACTTCTGACTTGAGTAGCATGAAGTTGGCTTTGGAGAAGTTTTTATGGTGGTTTCTTTACTGGGGGGTGGGGGTGGGATGTGGATGTTAAGGGTGATTAGCTTATGGTCAGACCTGGCTAACGAGGGGGTGACCATAGGTATGGAGCATTGATTTCCCATGTTGATAATGACCAGGTCTAGGATATTGGAGCCCCTAGTGGGACTATGGATTAGTTGATCCAGGGCGTTGGAATTTATGAATTCCAAGAACCGTTGCGCAAAGGTGTTGGGACATGAGTAGTTTTCCCAGTTAATGGCAGGGTAGTTAAAATCACCCAGTATTAGGGTGTTTGGTTCTATCTTAATATTTTCCAGTATGTTTAGAAAGGTGTAGTGAGAATCTTGGGGTATGGTGGGGGATCTGTAGCAAGCTACAATTTGGATTGCAGTCTTACCTAGTGTTAGTTGCACTTGGAGAATTTCAGACACATTGTGTTGGCCAACTAGCCTGGTGGTGTGAATATCCTTGGTGAATATTGACACTCCTCCACCTTTAGTGTTTCGGTCCTGGTTTGGTGGCCGAAAAGTGTGGTAAGAGTTGTAGCCTGGTATTGCAGGGGTGCTCTCTGGAGCCTTGAACCAGGTCTCAGTCACTGCACAGATATCTATGTTCTCCATTTTTAGGAGTGCCTCGAGAGAGTGCATTTTGAGGTTTAGACTTCTAGCATTGAGTAGCATTACCTTCAGATTTTGCATGCTTGTACCTGTTACGGTGGTGGTTTTGTCCTTTGAAGTTTGCCTAAAAAAGGCACTATAGGGGTGGCAAGAGCCTTAGCCAGTAACCTGCATCCCAGGGGCGACTGGTGCAGACCATCTCTGGCAAAGCATCGTGGTCTGTCAATTATGTCATCCCAGGCAGACAGATACTGGATCCCCTTTGAATGACACCATAAGCTTAGCCAATTGTTGAAGTCAATCATTTTATCCTTATATTGTGGTATCATTCTGGGCGAAGGCAGGATGCTACTCAGGGCTAGGGTCATACCTGCCTGGGCCACATGATCCGAGAGCTCTTCCATGTCTCTCTTCATGTAGTCCAGGGAGGTACGTCTCAAGTCATTCACTCCAACATGGACAGTGACAGAGTCATATTTGTACTTGTTGTGGAGTGACTTGAGTGCATGCGTTATGTGGCAGATCCTGGCACCCGACAGGCAGCTGACTGTAATTTTCTCCTTATTCAACCTGGTGAGAGGGACATCAGTGTGCCGGACTATAGAGTCACCTATGACTAAAGTGTTAGGTACATTGTCTTGCCTTAGTGGCTGTTGCTGGGTGGCACACTGGTGTTGTGAACTATGTGACACATTGGTTGTGATTGGTGTTTGTTTGCATTTCAGCTTCAGAGGTCTTTGTTGCTTGGGCAGGTTACAGTTAAGGGCCTCTGCATATGTGGATTTAGTGTTGCTATATGTGGGTGTTGGTGGTTCGGGTTTAGAAGGGCTATGTGTTGCTTGAGGTGTAGTGTGGGTGTTAACCTTCTCCTCTTGACTGTTTAGCACAATCTTGGGTGGAGAGAGCTTTGCTTCCATTTTGGCTATGCAAGTGCATCTCTCACAGGTTGTAGTGTTGGGTGGCAGGAGGAGAGGGTTGTCTGTGTACATGATTCAATTGCTGCATTGCCCCAGTATGCCCAGATTCACCAGGTGGACAGGAGAAATCACCGGAAGCTGACCCTTGGACATGCCTGGTTTGGGGCTTTTTGTTTTCTTTGTAAAGTATAGGAGCTGTTTCCTTAGCAAGGTACTTTGCAATTATAGGCTGTTTAGTGCCTACTATTAATTTCTC
The DNA here is from genome assembly GCF_019279795.1 of Protopterus annectens. Taxonomy (NCBI): domain Eukaryota; kingdom Metazoa; phylum Chordata; order Ceratodontiformes; family Protopteridae; genus Protopterus; species Protopterus annectens. The sequence continues at coordinate 1,810,200,383 of NC_056725.1, read as the reverse complement.
CTTGTTAACAAGGAGAATTCAGTGTTTGTATGAGTTTAAGGCTTCCTAGTGATTTCCAGCAGGTATTAGAGAAGGTGCTAGTCACAGGGATGCTTAAAGGTAAGATTGAAAAGAATGCACTCTGCAGTGTGCAGTAGAGAAGTTAGATGTGAAAGTAGGTAACTTGAGTTTTACCTGTTTAAAAAGTTAAGGTTTAGTGGAGAGTTACTATTTTTAAAACAGCAAGATGGATTGAAAGGGGTGGTCACTTTTTTATTTTGGTACTATGAAATACTGTAGGATGGCCAATAAATTTAAATAATTGAAGGGGTGGGATTTCAAAAATGATGATATTGTGATTACTCACATAAGCCAGTGAAAGTAGAGAGAAATGAGATATATGGTCAGATTAACATAAGAGGCGGGCAACTAGAAAGACAGTGGTATTTAACAAGACAACTTAAATGGGTGGGAGGGCGGGAAAAATTCTGCCTGACTCAGAACAGAGAGAGCTGTGTGGTTATTCTCCATCGATATAGGCTTTGCTAATGCGTTATCCAATTTCTCTTTACTTATTGCATATTGGTGCTCGTATATATGCTCATGGAACTTTCGTTCCGTCTTACCAATATAGTAATCTGGGCATTGTTGGCACTTAGCAAGATAAACTACACATTTAGAATTGCAATTAAATTTATTCCAAATCCTATACACCACATTTCCAATGTTAAATGAGTTTACTTCTTCATGCTTACAGTAGCTACAGGTTTCATATTTGAACATACTCCGTTTGGACTTCATAGTTATTTTGGACTCAAATACATTTTTCAGATTAGGTCCTCTCTTAAAGATAATCCTTGGTGGACACCCTACTTTCTGGGATAAATCAAAATTGCTGTTGATTAAGTCCCAGTTCTTATTCAGGATGTCTCACCATATCACTGTCCACACTAAACATAGTGGTTAAGCTCAAAGAGAAACTCGTTGGTCCATTGGATAATTTCTGGGGTCCTAGAGGTTTGTTCATTACCACTAATGGAATGCGCAACACTGGGAATACCTAAAATGGTGGAATACAGCCCCCTCCTCCTCTCTACTCTGATTTCATTAACCAAAGAATCTATCAGTTTCGCAGGATAGCCTCCACTAAGGAACATACCCTTTAGTGCCATGCATTCCATGTGGAATTCCTCCTCAAGTGTGACTATCCTGGCCGCTCTTACTAATTGGCCTTTAACGACCGATCGTTTCTGATAATAGGGGTGGCTACTGGTGAAATGAAGGAAGGAAGGAATTGGAGTAAGTACTCTTCCTGTATATCTTTGACATATAACCCCGGTTGGAGATATCCTTCCTTAAGGAAATGTCTAATCTCTTCCTTACTGAAATTAAAGGTGAATTTCAGAAAGTTAGTTGTATTAAGATATTCAACTAGACCCATGGCTTTATCCAAGTCACCTTTAATAATAATAAAGATGTCATCCAAGAACCTAGTGTAAAAAATATCCTTCCTAATGTTATCCACCTTAAAAATGAATTCTGATTCACAGTGAGCCATCACCAGGTTGGTTACACTGGCACCAAACTGTGAACCCATCACCACTCCTATTTTTTGCAAATAGAATTCTTGGTCAGAGAGGAAGAAGTTTATTAGTTAAGATAGTCTAATAACTCAGTCACCAGTTCGATCTCTCTATTTGTTGCGCCTCGCCTATTCAACATGGTCCTGATCAATTCAGTACCTTCCTCATGTGGAATTGAGGTATACAGATCTTTAACATCTGTAGTATGGAATCCATGGTCCTCATCAATCTGAAGTTGGTCAATTTTCTGTAAAAAGGATCATGAATCCCTACAGATCTGTTTTTCATGGACCAGGTACTTTTTCAAAATCATATCCACCATTTTGGCCCAAAGGTAGGTGATCGAATTCCTAGCATTAACTAGTGGTCTCATTGGTGGGTTATTCAAATCCTTATGGATTTTGGGAATCCCGAATCCCAATTATCCATGATTGTCAATCCCCCACCTTTGTCTGGTTTGCTCACTCTGACATCAGCTACTCCTAAGTTTAAAGCCTCCCATTCCTGTCTGGTCACATTTGATTGGTCTCTCCCATTCAGATTATTATCGTTATTTGCCCTAACAGCCATTGTTCGTAGGTCTAGTTCACACATTCTTTCAAAGGACTGTAAAGTAGGGTGAATGGGTGGACTGAATGTGCCAGTTGTACACAAAGGATTCTTTTCTATATTACAGTTCTCCCCAAGAAGGATTTTCAAATTTAACTTCCTTGTATAACATTTAAAGTCAACTATTGTCCTTGGTAAATTCATACTCTACTTAGGAATCAAGGTGTACCCTTTGGCCAACAGCTCAACCAAGGAAGGTAGCATGATTACCCATTCAACTCCTGTCATCTTTTTCTTTTCTTAGGATGGATGCTAAGGTAGAAGGAGCTCCTCAGAGTGGTCATGAAAATTCATCTTCATTCTGTCCAAAGATAACTCCTGAATTCAAGATGACCAAACTGCTATTTTTGTACCGTCTTTGGAAGGAGAGTCTTATAGTGTCTAAGCAAGCCTTTCTATATCTGCGTTGTTTTGCATTCTTGCAGTTAGCTACCCATTGGAAGATGTGGCATCTAATGGCCATTTCTCCCACCAAAGCCAGGTCATTGTCAGATGGGGCCTTAGGAGAACACCCTTAATTAAAAACTAAATGCGGCAGCCCCCCTGGCCAGTGGGGGCCCCTCCCAGCCAGTGGGCCCTAGGTTGCCTAGCACTGGATCTGGCTTTGCCTCTCACCACATAGCTACTTCTGCTTGCTTGAAGAATTTCTCCATTATGGATGTCTGTGCAATGGTCTCTTAGTCATCAGCTCAAGCCGTCATCGGATCTTATTTTATGTACCATAATTCCAGGAGTCAAGCCCTTCTTTGGCAGTTAACAAGATTTGGTCTTATGACCTTTTGGCCATTCCCCAACTTTGTATTGCTATGAGGTTGAATTTTTCATTTCTTCATTTTCCTTCCAAGTTAGCCACTGACAAAAGTGAAGGCACCCCCCCCCCAGGTGTACTATATGTATTGCCAGGATATTAGTTGACTTTTTGCTGTGCGTGATTATCGTCTTGCATCCATCGTTTTGTAATCGTATGTTTGTGGCGCCAGTGCCTGCCAAATATCTGCTCACATGTGTTGAGGGAATCCTTCAAGCAGCCATGTTAGGGGTTTCTTATTGAGCACAGCCCCTGCCCTGTAGGCTGACATGAAAGCTTGCTACAATTTTCCATGTGGGTCTGTGCATTTCCAAACAGCCCATGTGGGAAGCCAAGCACATCTCTGGTCTCCAGTGTTGCCCTCTGTACATCTGTCTTTCCTATAGGTTTCAGCATTACAGCAGGCTTGACCATGCCACCCTTCCTTTCAGGGTGGTCAAACTGGCATCAACTTGCTTACTCCTATCCCTCCCCCATCTGGTTCGTCTAGTAACCTTGTCTCCATTCCTTTGCTGTGCACTGCATTTCCTGTATGTCAGGCAGATTTTTATTTGTATGCTCTTTTAGGAAGTTTGTTGCTTGTGTTTAATGTTGTGCTCACTCACTGGCTGATCTTAGTAGCATAGGGGTTATGTGTACTGTTAGTCTGAACAGCACCATGATATGTACTAACAGAGTTCCTTTTCAATGAAGGCTTCTTTATATTTACAAAAAGTTCTTGATTTTATCCAATACAGTCTAGAAACAGTATAAATAAGCAAAACCATAAAACATCCAAAAAAGGAGTGAATAAGATAATGTTTTGACATACACTGGTATTTTCATAGGTGGCTAAAGATGCAAAGTTTGATGACTAGATAGGTGCATATTATAGCTGTTATCTAGTATAACAGTAAAGGGTTGCAGTTAAACTCAAAAGAGGAAAAAGTCTAAAGATACAGTTGGACCAGAAATTAAAAGAAAGTAGATAATTTAATAGTAATATTTCATTTATTTACACTTTTGTTGTCTGGGTTAGTCCCATTAGACCAATGGACTTTTCTCAGGGAAGATCCAGGGGTGGTATTCATACAATTTGGCCATGGCACCAGGGAGCTTCCCTTGTTTTTTTTTTTTTTTTTTTTTTTTTTTGATATTTTTTGTAGGATCTTTTACATCCACCTGAGCTACTAATGGAATCTCTGTTTAACATGTCATGAAAGACTGCACATGCAGGGGATGTGGGGTGAAGCACACTAATTATGCTGCATTGTAATGCCAGGATTGGAAATGTAATGACCTGTTGTGGAAAATAGAACCCACAGCTTTCTTCTCCTGTTGAGCTGCTGAGACTGCTCCAAGCACTCTTCTTCAAACTTGTTCTAAATGCAATAGATAATTTGTTTGCATTAAGGTATTTTTAAATAAAAGATGATTTTAAGAGTTACTGCTTGAAGGGAGTTCCACTGTGTAGTAATAAATTTTACTAAGGCGGTAATACCGTGGCAAAGTAACAGTCCTCCTTGTATTCATTTAAATTACACTTGCTTCCTAGTCAGTTTATCCTGTATCGTATAAGTATTATCTCTACTACTAATTTAAAGTGGTAGATTATGATCAAAGGGACATTGCCAAAAGATGTGCAGAATGTCAGCATTCATACAAGCTAAGCAGTTTGCAAGAAAGCCTAGAAAATAAGCACCTTTCTTTGTAGGCATTACATGTGCATTCTGTGTTACTTTGAATCAAGTATATAACCGCTTTTAAATGGAATACCCTGAAAAGCAGATCCATGAGTTGTCATTTGAAAAAATAATCAAGATCTTTTTAAGGGAAGAAAATGAGGAGGTGGAGTTTGTAATTTAGGTTCATTAAGAGTTTATGATGCAGTTACCTACCTGACTAGCAGACAATAGTGCTTGGTTAAGTTTCATAACATTTAAATATTTCAGCATAGTTAAAATTAGTGTTGTCAAAAGTCAGGCAGAGTGAGAGGCCCTTGTGATATTTGTCAGCCTCGCATCTTAATGGCAGTTTGTGATAGAGACATTTTGGAGGCTGATTTTGTAAACTTTGAAGACAAAAGCTTGCCCATGTAAAGGAGAGGAGATGTGGAAATCATGATGGTCATCCCCCCCCCCCTTTAAAATACTTGGATTGAGATTGAACGAAGTGTCCAGCTTCATATGTCCCTAATTCCTAGTAAGTTTTGGAAACATTTATAAAGCTGGTTAAATGGAAGAAAACAATATAGGGATTATTTTGTGAAGGAAGTAAGCCTTTTCCACAATTCGTGCCATGGACATAACCAGATATTGGCAAAAAAGGGGAGTTTAATAACCTCTGATCTAGAAATAAGGAAATGACATTAGAAATATGGAAGTCTAGTTTCACAGATTTTTTAGGTGCAAGTAGTTTGTGGTAAGATGTCCTGATCAATTTAAAGTGCCATAAATGTCATTGTGTACATTTAAGATTTTTTGAGATGCATTTGCAGACAAATGTAACTGTTGCAGTTTTTGAATAGAGTAGGTTTGACACTTCTGTTTAATCTCCAGCTAACATAAGCACACAGTTCCAAAATCGTTAAGGCTGGTAAGGTTGTCTACGCAAGTATAATTGTCACAGAAGGTTTTTTTTTTTTTTTTGGGGGGGGGGGGTAAAAGTTGGCAGTAACAGGTTTTCACATGTGTCATATTAGTGGTAGAAATCTGGACAAAGCCTAAAATAATGGAGGGACAAAAGCCCAAAAATAGGGACAGTTTTTTTAAATATTTATCTTGTAAACCTAGAATATTTATAAAATAAGTTTTGTGTTGGTGTGCATTTTCTGAAGGATATAGTCTGAAACTCAAATGTGTGTCATTTAGTGATTGAAATCCTCAGTGATTTGCCATTAAACCACAAATTTTATGATGAACAGACCAAAATATGAGGCAAAAAATGGACTTTCTGTGAAAATCTGGACAGTTGAGAGGTAATGACAGCTGGAATTTGAACATTTGTAGTCAGAATATCAAGATTATTGCTTTCTGTACATTAAAATATCTAGGGTGCAGTTGATAAGTAGACAGATTGCTCACTCACTCTGTGATAACTCAAGTCTGTGTGATAAAGTTGTAAAAGTGCATTTAATTTTGCAAATGCATATCTAATTTATTTTTTCATTACAGGTTTGCAATAGTGTGTTCAATAGCTGGGACCAGTTTAAAGACCATCTTGTAATACATACAGGAGAAAAACCGAATCACTGCACTGTATGCGATGTATGGTTTATGCAAAGCAATGAACTGCGGAAACATCTCAAGGAAATACATGATATTACGGAGCGAATAGTGACAGAGGTTGTTCTACCAGTAGAAGCAATTGAAACAGAATCAACAACTATCATTGAACAAGTTGAGCAGGTACATGTGCTACCAATAGATCAGGTCCATGTTGAACAAGTAATTCAGGTCCACATGGACTCTGCAGAACTGAGTGAAGAAGAAGTTCAGTCAGACTTACCAGATGACAGTGATGTAAAAAGTACAGAGGTAATGGAAATCCATACAGGGCATATGCAGGTAGACCATTTAGAAGTGGAACAGCTTCATATTGAGCAAGTAGATCATGCAGAAGTTGCCCAAGTGGATGAAGTTCAAATGGAAGAGCTTCATGTTGAACATGTGAATCAAATACAGCTGGAAGATGTGCAGACTGATATAGTAGATCAAGTCGAAGTAATAGAAACTGAACATGTTGAGCAGTTAGAAATGGAAGAGATCAAGGAGGATGGCATGGAACAGGTAGAAGTGCATAAAATAGAACCACATGAGCAAGTAGCAGTGTAATTCTTTTCAGAAACTGCAAACTTGTCACCTCATGACCAAACGGGGCCAAAGCTTCAATATTTCTGTTAAAGAATTTTTCAGAAGACATGCTTGTGGTTTAGGGTTGGTACGATGTACTCCATAATGGATCCATGACCTTGCAGTACTAAAATTTGTTAAAATGGAACTTGTTTTGTAGCATACAACCCATTCAAAGTGACATAATGCTTTGTAAAGATTTCATCTTTTTTTTATGTATTTATGTTCTAGTTCTGATATTTCTGCGGAGGTTTACAACAGCTTCTGTAGGTAGTGAAATCATCTTTATATATACAAGTGTTTTCATAATTTCCAGTATCAGCTGCATAGCACAGTGCTCTAGTAAGAAGCTGTGGTCTACTTCACTGTCCAATGGAGGTCTACTGGAAAGCAGTGGAAGTGCATGGCTTTCAGAAAGAAGTCCTTCCACAGATCATGTTCCCAGTAGTCTTGTTCTATTTTATTATTCATTGAAATATAAAAGTGCAAGTATCATTTAATTGTAGTGACTGCTTTCTCAATCCTCTGAAAAGAAAACTAAATTGTTTTTTGTTAAAGGAGTATGCTAATTTTTTACCCAGTGTTTGGCAGATGTAGTGCTCAACAGTTAAATTTAGCTGTACTGAAGCAGTCTGGGGCCTGTTTTATTGTATTGGTAAGACCACTTATGTTTCAAAATGGGGAAAGCTAGAACATACTGTTGTAAATAAATTATTGTAATTGGATTGGGTGCTAGTTTCTGTCCATTGAGTTTAAAGAAGCTGTCTTGTTACTTGAAGCTTTCTGCTGTTTAGCACAGTCACAGTATCTGTGATCATATGCAAGTGAGTTAATTACTAGCACATGTGGAAAGATTTCTAGTCAGCAGTTAATTTATTTGCTCCTCTTGACAGCCTTCAGTGATGTGACACTAAAATATTTCATGAACCCACAGAGATGAGACTTTAGTTGAAACAAAATACTCTTATGATGCATTTCCATTAGATACTCAGTGGAAGGGAACGGACCACATTTATTTGCTCCTCTTCCAATTGAAGTGCTATCCTAATTTAATGTGTTTTTCTGTGCATACATGTAAATTACATGGAAGCTGTTGAGCACTTTCTCTCTATCCAGATGTTTGGACTTTGTGCCCCACTGCTGTGGACATGCATTTGCCTTGATACCATCCTCTGTGTAACAAAAGATAATCATGGAAGTCCGTTCATATTTCAGATGCTTTCTTTTAGTTTTCTTGATGCACTGCATGTTTGCCTAGCCACAAGAGTGTCCTGGTGTCAGGAGCTGAAATAAGTAGTGAGAATTTCTGTAAAATCCTACCTGATAAAAAGTGCTCTTGTTCATATTTGTTTCTTTCAGTCCTGCTATATTTACAAGTGCTGCATTCCTTTATATTAAGGATATGAAATAGTATAACCAAGTAAAAGTAAAATGGCAAAAAAAGAAAAGTATAATTCATGTACCCAACAACAGATTAGGGTAATCCTAATGTTTGGCAGTGATTCATTCTGCATGTCAAATTTGTTCTGAAAAAGTGTTTAACATCTTTATTTGTATTCCATTACATGGTTTCAGATGTAACATTTTCTGGCAAGTACTTTTCCAGCTGTTCATGTTAAAAGTTTGTTTTATAGCATATTGACATCGACTTTCATACCAGGAACCTGTGAGATAATTTGTCTCATCACTTGGAAGTTAGGCTATATTTGAGGAATAGAGTTAGTCCTTTGCTGTATTCTAGCAGCAACAAAGACCTTCAAGAATGAATAGTTTTGTATAACTTGTGTACACTAAACTTAAGTGTACACTATTACCTTAAAACAATTTAAAGCCATAGGTCACAAATAAAAGCACTAAAATGTGGGTTTAAAATGAGACTTTAAATAGTGGTATTTATATCCGTATCACTGAAATAAAACTCGCTTAGAAGCAGTAGAGATGGCTTTGTCATTCATATGACATTTAGAAAAAAAGTCTGAATGGACTTGCAGATTTGAGGAGAAACAACTTTTGTTAGGCATTTGTTAGTGTTGTACATTTGCTTGTCAGGGCTTGGTAACAGTGTGGTGAAGACTGAATAAAGGATATTTGAGCACTTGTAGTACCATAAATGAATAGTAATATAATTTCCATTTTGTTTTAGATTTCTGGCACAGTGTATGTGGTTTAGAAGGCTTTAAAATATTTTCTAAGAGTGGTCACACATCATTCCAGAACAAATAAACCATCCAACCTGCATCTGGCATTGTAACATAGCCGAGCAAATACAGTTCATCCAAGGATGTATCATTTTGCCCACAGCTCCTTGTGTCTTTTTCAACAAAGTGATAAAAATGAGATTATTTCCACTTTAGCTTTTTCATCCTATGTGATAGTCACCATCTGTATTGGAGTGCTTTGCATTTTGCACTGGTATCTTAGCCTTCATTTTTTTTTTATTTTTAGCCAACTTTATTCTTGTCACAGTGATAATAAAAAGCTTTCTAACTTAAAATCCTAAGTTTTGCATTAACTGATGCCAGAATTAAGTTCTTCACAGTTTTCAATTTGATTTTGTCAAGGAGAACATAAAGGAGTTGCTTACAGTATATAGCACTAGTGTTGGATGTATGTTTCTGGTTTTGGGCTTTTGTATTCTAGGCTTGGCAAACTGGAATGTATATCAGATCACAATACAGCAGGGATTGGGGCTATACCCTTTCTTTATTGTGTGATCTCAGAGTTGGTATAGATAATATGGAGGCAAGGAGGCTTACACCCTTACAAAAAAAAATGAAGTGGTGCTCATCTTTGTCCATTATTCAGTTTGTCATGTGGTTGCTTCTTTGTTGTATGGTAATTTGTGCAGTTGGTCAAATTGGTACTTTCTGTATTTTGTTGGGTCTTTTGATGGTCTCACTAATTTTCAGTCAGCCATTGCTGATATAATCCTTAGATCATGTGGTAGTATTGCAAAGGAAGACATCAGTTTCCAAGCTGGTGAAGTAGGTAAGCTACTGTGTAAGCTGAAACTTCCTAAATGCTGTTATAACAGTGTAAATGTGATCCATAAGCAGTAATGCTCTGCAGTATGTGCATTTAATTCATATTTCAGTTAATGATGATCAGGAGAGAAAAGTAGATCTGATGTTCTTTTCTGTCCATTCCTCATTGAATGGGTCTTTGGATCTAACCTCTGGTCCATCTTTGGCCACTCAAGACTAGATCCCAAGCTCAGGCTCCTCCCATTACCCGCAATCCCCTGCAAAGCCCATTACCTCATATGTCATTTGACACTCCTTTGAGGTAGTCATGTATCTCCTTGCTCAGGTGTGGGTTTAAAATCATAAGAGACTTTTCTTTGTTGCTTCTTCTTTTATACAGCTTCTCTTTGATACTTCAGTGTCTGTACTTTTTAATATACCCTACCTTCCCTGTCATAATTATGTAGATTTTTGTAAGGTTTTTGCATACTCTGTTTTGTCTTTCTGCCTTTGCACCATCTTATCTGTCTTGTCTAATAACTTGGGGTTATTGCCTTTGTAGTTTTCTCCCTTTTAGAGCCACTCTTAATTATGGATGAGAAACTTTCAGGTTTTAAAAATCTGTGGCCCCAAGATATGTAGATTGGATGCACACTCGAAATGTGTGCACTTCCTCAGGGCAGCACACTTGGATGAACAGTGTACTATATGTATAGCCTTTGGTACCCGGGCAGTAGTAGGAAGTGCAAGCTTATTCTTAAGGGACTTATCCCTTATCTGACCACCACTGGACCCTGAAGTTATGTATCTTCCCCTCATCCCATAGTAGCGTATACCCTGATCCATTTATCTGATTTGGATGTTCGATCCACATATTTCCCAAAGTTTGTCTGCTCTGGATTTGAGATTTGTCCATCTTCTACACTGGTGCCCTCTCAGAGCCTTGGCGCTGGATAGCTTGACACCAGCATGAGCCTCAGATCGAAGGCGGGTGGGGTTCCAAGGTTTGCCTCATACCAGACAATCTCAGGATCTCATTTTCCTTCAGCATTCAAGGCTGTCGAGAGAGTACTGTCCCATTTGGATGAGTGTACTGATGTTTCCAGCTTGGCTGTACCCATCTTTCAAAGAATGCATCTGGGTCCAGATGCTTCTCATGCAGTACACTTGGGACAAGGACAGCCGGGCCCGTTGAGTCTCGAGTCCGTCTGTATATGGGACTTAGCAAATCTATTCCAGAGCACCCCAGCTGGGCAGCATCTCCAAGGCATATGTGTAAAAAAAGACTGTCTCCTTCTAAGAGTCTCTCACATTAGACAAAGATCTCAATAATGAGGAGGGATCCCCCTTGATGTCTCATTCAGGGGAAATTCTTTATTCCCCCCACCAATGCGATGGTAGATCTCATCTTTGTGGGCCTGGAAGGAGCCGAATGTGGCTGAACCAATTCCCCGTAAGACAGACAAGTTCTTTATCTTCCTGAAATGGTGTCAACATTGGATCAAGGAGACGGTCATGGATTCCATAATAGTGGCTGCCACCAAAAAGAGCTCGCAGAAGAAAGCTCTTCTGTCCATGTCACCTAACAAAGTCGAGGGCGGTAGACAGATTCTAGAAGCAGACTTGCCCTTCACATATCTTCACTCTGAATTACTTGGCACACATCACAAGGCTTCAGAGAGGTTTGACCAAAGAAATCCCCAAGTCCCTGTCCTGGTCTATGTCTGTAGAACACAAGACAACCTTGGATTCTGTGTTACCCACCCTACAGTTGCTGTCCAGTGTCTTTATGCGTCCTATTTCCAGTCCTACTGAAGGCACTTCGAAAGGCACATGTCCGGGCATTACTGTAAGGAAGTATGCCTGGATGCACTTGTGTGACTTTCTGGAGCATTTCAAGACATCCTTTACTAATTCCCCATTTAATGGCTCAACAGCCTTTTGGCCTAAAGTGAAAGAAACAGTGACTAGAAATGAACAACGCAGACCCTTTCTGCCATTGGAGTATGGTTCTCTGCCCCCCTGGAGATCTTTCTAGAAACCAGAAACTGGATAAGAAGCTAAAGGTTCTCTCCTGACACTACTGGAGCCAGACCTCCCTCTGAGGTGAGGAGAAGAGTTCTAATAATGGATGTTGGCTGCAAAACCAAGGCTTCAAAGGTCCCTTCACCAAGGGGCCTTCCTAGCACTCATGAAAGATTGCTCAACTGCCATTTTCTGGAAGCATTAAGGGGTGCCTATCCCTGCACCTCAAAGCTTGGATGTCCATCATGAATGACAAATGAGTGCAGAGGATAAAATCCAGAGGCCATTGAATTCCCTTTTTGTGCTTTTCCCCCAAACTCAAAAAAGAAGTTACCAAATGTCCCACCCTGTCAAAGACTAGCAGCATTTAAAAGCTGCTAAAGAAGAGAGTAATCCATGAGGTCCTACCAGACCAGCTAGGATCCAGAACTTACTTGAAATTTTTAGTTTCAGAAAGGTCCAGGGACCTCAGGCCAATTTTGGACCTCTGTCATCTCAACCAGTATGCCAAGCAGTCAAAGTTCCATATGGTCATGGTTTAGTCCATTCTCCCACTACCGGAAGTGAACGATTGGATGTGCTCTGTAGACCTTCAGGATGTGTACTACCATATCAAGTTTGACAGGAAATCAAGAAGGTTTCTGCATTTCTGGTTGGGAACAGTCGCATCTAATTCAAAGTCCTGCCCTTTGGCCTCACTGCAGTCCTCTGGGTTTTCACCAAATGTATGGTAGTGATAGCAGTGTACCTCAAGCTGTAAAGGTTCTGTGTGTTCCTGTATCTGGATGACAGGTTTATTTCTGCCCTACCAGCAATCTACTTGTGTAAGCAAAGAGACTCATTACTCCAAATTTGTTCAGTGTTGGACATCACAGTAAACCCTGGCAAGTCAAAATTCTGTGTTGTACAAGAAATAGTTCATAGGAGCACACTCTGACACAATTCATCAGATAGCAAGATTTCCACAGAGCACGTTATCCACACTTCACAATCATAGTCGAGTCATTCTTTGATCTCAAAAGCCAGTGTCAAGAATATTTACTGGGTTCGATGGCTGTGCGGTCCATATGGTCCCAACATACGTCTTTTTTCCAAATACATCTGATGAACATTTGCAGAGCTCTCATTCACTGGTGGCTCGAATCTCCTCTGCTAATGCAACTTCACCAGTTTGTTTCCCCAACCATAGCCACTGTGACCATGGACGCTTCCCAGTTGGGATTGGGGGCAGTACAGGGGAAGACGGTCCAAGACGCATGGTTCCCTTCAGAGGCCAATCTCCATTTCAGCATTCTAGAGATGAGGGCAGTTTTAGCATCGCAGGCCTACCATACAGTCTTCCTCAAGGACTGATATCTATCCTAACCAACAACGTGTTGGTAGTCTGGTGTATTAACAAGCAAGGGGGAACCTGCTCTTACCCACTATGCCGAAAAAAACATAAGGTTTTGGTAATGGGCAGTATCTTCCAATCACTTTCTTCTAGCAGCGCACTTTCTAGGGAAGTACAACATTATAGTGGATAGTTTAAACAGATCTATCCTCCTGCCTCAAGTGGTCCTTCAATCGAAAAGTGGCAGAACAGATTTTCTACTTTCTTGCTGTGGTCCTTTTGCTTCTCCCCACAACACCAAATGCAGCAGATTGTTTGCCCTGATCCATCCTGGATGAGTAGTCAGTCACACTGGGACTCTGGTCCACACTTGGCCTCTGGTCTCCTTCATGCCTTCCCTCCAACTGCTGTCATCCCAGAATTTCTTCAGAAAGCATTAGAGAGGAAGGTCACTGTGGTCCTTCTCTGCCCCTTTTGGTCTTGACAAGTTTGGTTCCCTGCCTTTGGCGTCATCTGGAACACCGTGCATGGGTGCTGGATCCCAACCCGGATCTCGTTTCTCACCCATCCGGCCTCCCTCTCCTGGACATCAAAGTCCTCAGATTAACCACTTGGTTTCACCACTTCCAGTGATAGCTAGTCAATCCAGGCTTTCTTCCAAAGTGATCCACATTCTTACTTCATCCCAGACACCATCTACTAGGAAGATTTTCAAAAAGAAATGGAAAAGGTTCTCTATTTTGGGTGCTCGAGTGAGTTTAGACCCTTTCTAGGCACCCCTTCCAGTGGTCTTGGACTTTTTAGCTAGTCATTTTTTCAGAATGGTGCCAGGTACTCTACTAATGTCCAGTTGTCGGCTATTTTTATTTTCCATGTGGGAGGCCGTCAGTACCCAGTTGTCTCTCAGGTTGTTTAATGTCCTTTTGAGGGATACTTTTCTTCTCAGACCTCTTGGAGATCCTACCCCTCCTTGGGATATTATTATTTTACTTCAAGCACTGACTAAACCGCCATTTGAACGTGCAGCCAATGTGGATCTCTCTCGTAACGTGAAAAAAACTATTTTAAGTGGAAATTACTTCTTCTAGGAGGGTAGCAAAATGCCAAGCCCTTTCACGTAAACCTCTGTACATTATTTTTCATAAGGAAGAGTTTCCCTTTGAACCAGTCCTTCCTTTTCACCAAAGGTAGCTACTGAGATCAATTTAAATCAGAACACTAATCTTAGTCTTGAAGGAGAATACATGCTACATTTATTGGATGTTCATAGACTACCCTGTTTTTACATCCACCATTTGCAAAGTCCGATCAACTTTGTGTCCTTTTCAATAAATAAACTGAGTTGTGGAGTTTCTAAAGTCACTTTATCAAGATGGTTGTCTGATTGTTACACGTGTAAACAAAGGAAAAGGTTTATGCTTACCTAAACACATCAAAGCCCAGTCTACTAAATCTGTGGCAACCTCTACTGCTGTCTTTTCCTGAGAGTCTGTTGATGACATTTGCATTACTGCCGCTAGGTCAAATGTTTATACCTTCATATCCCATTATCGACTGGATTTACTTTCAAGAGGCAGGGCAGCTTTGGGTAGAGTTGTCCTCTGGAATATCCTTCCATGAATCCACCCAAGCATTATATTAGCTGTGGACTCTGTCCAGTCTGTTGAGGAATGAGCAGAAGATAACATCAGATATGAATGTTATGTAAATGCCATAATGATCATTTTGTATTAGTTTCCGTCCTTCCTCAACTCCCCTCCCACTTATCCCCAAAGCTGATTATGGAATTTATTGTTCCTTTATCGTGGTTTGACCTGACGTATTCTGAATGCCTTTCAAGTGCACTTTTTAGCTCCAGATCAGCTTTTGAGCATTCATATTACCTTTGGCTAATCCCGTGTAACAATATTACCCATTATGGGGTTGTCTGTGTTCTTGGGCAAACTCCATTTGAGATAATGTAGGGATTTGCAGGGGATTATGGGTAAGGGGAGGACAGCCTGAGCTTGGGATCCAAAGGTTTGAGTGGCTGAAAACTGATCCGAAGACCCATCTGTTGAAAGGGTGGAATCAGAAAACACCAATCCATCATTATGGTTAAGTACATGGCTCTTGTTTTCCTAATGGTACAGGCTACATGTTCACCATGGACCATAATCTCACCCATGTTTTGGGTTTGCCACTAAGTATCACAAATTCATTTTAGCAGCATGGAGCACTATGTAGATATTAATGATGAGTTCTGTACAGGGTATTGTATATACACCAACAGTATTGAGCATCAGGTAGTTTGGTTGATGCATGTGAATTTGTTTGCAGGGAAAAATAATTTAATCCTAGTTATCTGCTATGATATTGATGTCCTTACTTGTCACTTTTGCAGTTCTTTACTAAAGGGATTCCCTGCCATGGGTAGCCCAATGTCCAGCTAGTATACCAAAGCCTTAGGATTTTATAGACGTTGTACATCATGCTTATGCTCCCTGTTCAAAGTGTATGGCATAAAGGTGACATATAGAAATACAAACCTTAGAACTACTTTGCCCCTAGTCCAAACGCCATCATTGATAATCTGTCTGAATGCTCTTGTGCTGGTTACTGAGATGTGTTGCAGATAAGTGCCCCACTGGGTTTTCTTTTTATCTTTTCTTTTTAATTTTGAGTTTACATGTCATCCAGAAAGGGAGAATGTCAGTATGGGAGGCAGATTCCCCATAAGGATCGTCATGAGCAGTGTCTCTTCTGTTTGGGTGCTTCTCATAACCATACAAAGTGTTCTAGCTGCCAAGCATTTGTCCCCTCGACCCTCTGTAGTCATCTCTCCTCCTTGTCCATTTACCTAGTAACCAACATCTTAAATTGTTGGCACAGGGTGATATGGCGGAATCTTCCCATCCTTGAAGGTCAGCCTTCTGCCAAGAAAAAGGCCGAAAGAGTTGGGTCTGATTCGGCTGCAGTCCTGCCTCCCCCCAGACATCTTTCTCAAGGCTAGTGAAAGCCCGGATGAGTGCCCGGTTACTGTGTCTGATTCCTCTGCCACGACTGTGTCAGAGGCCAGCATAGATCCGACCTCTCTCTAATCCTCTGAGGCTTTACAGACATCCACTCCAGATGTTGAGGGGAAAACCTCTGCTATTATTTTAGAGAGACCAGGGGGGATTCCACAGATTCTTATTTGGGAGGAGATTCCTACTATGTTGGTGGAAGATAGGCAAGGCTCTGAACATCCTAGGGTATTTAGGGCAGATAGCCCTCAAAAGAAAAAAGCAAGCATGTTTCCTCTGCTCCTAAAGATCCCCAGCATGAATGGTAGGATTTTACCCAGGGGTTATTTAATGCATTGATGGCCTTGGAGCCTTGCCAGAGAGTTTCTGTACCTACTCCTCCATGGTCCCCTACCCCAGTCTAGGCCCAGAGAGCAGGACTCTCCTAATGAGGAATTGGGTTCCTGGGAAGAGCCTTTGGCATATTTCTCTCAGGTCCATTCTCTCTTGGATTGTGGTTCTGAGGGGGAGGACTCTACTAACCCAGGTTCTCCCTTTGAAGAACTCTTCTTTGGGGATACTATTTCTCATATGATGGAATTTTTTAAATGGGACTGTTATCAGGTTTCTGACATTCAGAAGAGGTATTATGAACTCCTCCAGATGGAGTCTCCTAAGCCTTCTGCTGTCCTTCCTGTCTTTCAGCAGCTTCTGTGGCCCTGGATTCCCAACCTCCAGCTCCTAAGAAACCTGACAGATTTTACAAGGTGCCTAAGTAGAAGCATCTCTACAAATGCTCTTCTGCTTATCCTTCTGTTGTGTCTGTCTTATGACAAACCCACTAACCTTTTGCAGCCTACCAAACTACTTCCTTCAGACAAAGACAGTTGAGCTATGGAACAGCTGGGCAAGAAGGAATGTACTGCTGCCACCTTGGCCTTTTGAGCTATTAATTACCAGACCCATATGACAAGGTATGTTTTAGACCTTCTTTCTCAGGCTTCCCAGGCTATCTCAGACCTTCCTGTTTTTGAAAGAAAAGTCTTGGTACAGTTTTTACTGGGCTTTACTTCTCAAGTAGCCCGCCATTCTATTAAATGTAGCTGTGATGCAACTGATGGCTCCTCTAGAGCTGCTGCTTTTGTTTGTCTTGAGATATTACTCTTTGATTACTCTCCAGTATTTGTCTGGTGATATTAAGGCTAAACGTGTGGATGCTCCTCCTGATAATGTGTAGGAACCTGTTTGTTTCTGCAGTTGCTGAGCTGTTTAGGTTCTGCAGGATAAGGGTAAGGCCTTGCAGGAATTGAAGCATGTTTTTTTCACCTGTTCCTTTTCCAGAGGAATTATCCATCTAAATCTGATTTTGTTCAGTCAGCCTCGCCCTCCTCTAAAGGCAAGAAGGGTTCTAGGCGAGTTCCTTCTGCTAAGTTTACCCAGAATTCCACTTCTTGGAAGCCTTCTTTTCAAGACAAGCCAGGGTCTATCTGATTGTTTGCTTCCCCCTTTCCTGAGCCAGGTTCCCTTGTCTCTTTTTTTTCTTTCCCTGGCCCTTCCAAATTGGTTAAGGCTCACTCAAGACCCTTGGTTCTGTCCCTCATACATCAGGGATACTTCATGGTATGGAAATCCCTTTCTCCTTTACTGGACATTCCTCAACCTCCTGACAAACAGCTTCTTTTCTTCCCAGAAGGACTTCAGGGCCTTCTGGCATAAGGCACCATTCAAGGTGTGCCCTCTTCCCAGAAGGGTAAGAGGTTTTATTCCAGAATGTTTCTGGTTCCCTGGAAGGAAGGCACCGGAAGCCCATTCTAGACCTCTCTTAGCACAGCACCTTTGTGAAGATCCTTTCCTTTCGGATGCTGTCCCTTCAAATTCTTTCGTTTTCTTCTTCCCTAGGCTTTCCTGGACTCCCCAGATATCAAGGATGCTTATCTTCACACCTGAACTCATCCCCCTTTCAGGAGGTTTTTATGTTTCTCTATTTTTCCCTTGCATTTTCAGTTCTCCGTTTTGTCCTTTCTAAGAGAGAGGTTCAGATCTTTCCTTGTATTGATGACCTACTCATTCAGGCTTCCTCTCATGACCTTTTTTCAACACCTCCAATATATGGTTTGTCTTCTACAAACCTTGGGGATTTGCAATAAACTTCCAAAAATTAGTCCTGTTTCGTTCTCAGATCATGTATTTCTCAGTTGCAGGCTCCAGACCATCCTTTTGCTGTCTTCCCTGCCTCCTCTCAAGGCTTTCTCTTGTCACCTTTTTTCAATACCATCTTCCTCAGTTTTCAGTTACAGCCAGGGTGTCTTTGAGTACCAGGATTCTTGGCTTCCACAGTTCCTGTGCTACCTCTTACCAGACTTCATATGAGAAAACTATAGTGGTTCCTAAAGTCTGTTTGGCTCCAACACTGTCATCCTGTAGATCTTCTAGTCCCTCTTTTGTGCCTCACGTTTGAGCTTCAGTGGTGAATTCATCAGCTCTTTCAACCCTAGACTTCCACTTCAGCCCCCAGTTCCCTCTCAGGAACTTTTTACAGATACCTTAGACATGGGGTGGAGAGCCTCTCAGTCGCCTCAAGTTCCATGGTCTCTGGCCACCTCATCAGAGGTCAGACCACATCACTATCAAGGAGAAGAGAGTTCTCCTTTTTGCCCTTCAGACCTTTCATTTCCTCTGTCTTCTAGGGCTTCTCAAAATGTTTACAGAGATGATCATACCTTCTTTGCGGGCTAGCTCTTCAAGTTTGAAATCTAGCTGTGCAGTATCAAGTGAGTCTTCAGGCTGTTTACATTCCTTCATAGCTAAACATAGTGGCAGACTGAGCAGGTCCAAAACACTGGCGCTTGAGTAGATGCTTCACAGAGATGTTTTAGACATTATCCATCAGTGGGGGTACTCCCTCAGGTAGATTTTTTTTGCCTGCCCTCTGAACAGACAGCTTCCTCTCTTTTGCACCAGAATCCTAAGTCCTCTGGCTTGGAAAGTGGATGTCCTATCTTTCTTGGGGATTTTTCTGTAGCCTTCGTTCCCCTTCCTCTGATTTGGAGGGTCTTCAAGCAGGACTCCCCAGAATTTTGTTGGTGACTCACGTTTGGCCCAGACCGCATTGATTCTCTCTTCTGCACTTTGCCAAGGGCAAGCACCTTAAGTTACCACACAGGTTGGACGTACTCACACAAAACAAGGGGTCTTTTATCCATTTTCACTTGTCCACTCAACTGACATTGTAGGTGATAGGGTTTTGATCCTTTTTTAAGCACCTTTTTTTGAGGACATGCTTAGGGTTCTAAAGGAAGCCAGGAAACCCTCTACCAGGATATCTTGCATATTTAAATGTTCGGTGCCTTGCTCATAACTAGGATCCACTTTCTGTGGAGATCCTTCTGGTTCTGTCTTATTTGTGTGAATTTCTCCTTTCTGGGTTAGCATGTTCTTCTGTTAAAGCACATTTCAGCTTCTCTGCCATTAACTCCTCCTCTATCCGTGAGGTTTGATGTCAAGCAATTTCTTAAAGGCATTCTTCATATCAGACCTCTCAGGAAGCCTATTCCACCTTCCTGGGTCCTTAATTTTGTTCTTGAAAAATTGACTCTGACCCCTTTTGATCCTGTAGCTTCAGCTTCTTTACAGCATTGTGCATGAAGACTGTTCATTTGGCCCTTATTTCATTTAAGACGGTGTCTGAACTTTAGGCCCTTACGAATGTTCCTTTTTTAGTTTTTCATAGGGACAAGTTGTCTCTTCGTACTAATCCTTCTTTTATGCCCAAGGTTGTTAATGAAGTCTCTCTTAGTCTATTAATTTACCCTCCTTTTTTCCTTCTCTGCATTCTGCTAGTGAG
This sequence comes from Protopterus annectens, assembly GCF_019279795.1. Taxonomy (NCBI): domain Eukaryota; kingdom Metazoa; phylum Chordata; order Ceratodontiformes; family Protopteridae; genus Protopterus; species Protopterus annectens. The sequence continues at coordinate 1,810,180,425 of NC_056725.1, read as the reverse complement.
AAGGGTTTTCACACCTTGGATTTGCATAGGCAGCTTAGATTATTTAGATAAAACCAAGGCCATTCACAAGTCCGAACAACTTTGTTTCCTTTCATCCTAGATTCCTAGGTTTGGCTGTTTCTAAGAAAACCATTTCTTCATGGATCTCTAAGGCCATTTCTTTTTGTTACTCCTCTCGTGGGAAGAGTCTTTTCTGCCTCTCTAAAAGCTCATTCTAACAGAACTGTGGCAGCTTCTGGTGCTTTTTTCAAAGGATTAGATACCAGTTCCATCCTTGAGACTGCTATATGGACCTCTGTCCATACCTTTAGTAAGCATTACAATTTGGATGTTATTTCCAGAGCAAGAGCTGGCTTTGCCAGAGTTATTGTGCATGCATTTCTTGAAAGCTGTTCTGGGCCTTCTTCCTCACAGGTTTCCTCTTGAGCTTTTGTACTCTCCCTTTAGTAAAGCATACTGCAACAGTGACATGGATGAACACAATACAGTTATGCAAAATCTTACAATAACAGTAGATGTCCTCTTCATTATTGTGATATTCTCTCCCTCCCTCTTCCCCCTTCTACTCTACCCTTTCTCTCCATCTGGATGCACGTTCCACCTCCTTCCCAGAACTGTTGATGTCCTTCTCTACCCAGCATTGGCCAGTGTACAGAAGTCTTCTACTACTATAGGATGCACGATAAGTCACATGTAGGCTGCTCTCTGCATTCACCATAAGTGATGTGCACATGCACCTGAGAACTTCTCTGCTGGCAGTCTGAATGCCACCTTTGAGCATTAGTCTGCTCATCGAGCCAGTAGCTCTGTTCCAGCGAATTTCTCATATAAGTGTCCCATTGGGGAAATCTGGTTTCTTTTACTACTGTTTTGTGGTAGGGTTCATGTCATCCAAAAAAGGCAAATGCAGGTGTGGGAGACAAAATCCACATAAAGATAGCCATCTTCAGTGTTTTTTCTGCATAGGGCCTACCCATGACCACAAATCCTGTCCCATTTGCCAGACCTTTATGCCCAAGACTTAAAGTAGACTTTCCTCCTTAGCCATTTACTTGGAAAACCAGCACTTAAAGTTACTAGCTAAAAGTGCAATGGAGGCTTGAAGCTTCTGCTGTCCTCCTTACTACAGATGTGTATCCTGAGGCAGATGAGAATAGGTTCCATGGTTCTGGATCACAGGCCAAGCCTGATGTTTAAAGCCACCTTGGATCCATCAGAGGTATGTCCTCAAAGGCTGAGAAGGCATCTGTCTCAGATGTACAGGGAGAACCAAGGCACATGATAACTGAAGGCCATAAGGGGATGTCCGATCCTGGTGCGGGAGGAAATTCACTCTGATATTATTGAATGTAGGCCTATCTCTGGGCCTCCTACATTACATAGGGCAGACCTGCATCAAAAGAAGCAGCAGAAAACTAAACATTTGCCCTCTCCAAAGGAACATCACAGTGATTGGGAACAATTTTCAAGGCCATTGTGGCCCTTAAGGTGTTTCAGTCTCTACTCCACCCCGCACAGCATCTCCACATAAGAGTTAAGGTAGAGGTTTCTTCAAATGAAGAGGCATCCTCAGAAGAGGCATCTCTGGCCTATTCCTCACAGATCCCCTCCCCTCTACACTACACTTTTCTGTGGGAGGACTCCAATGGAACTAACTCACCCATGGAAGAACTCTTGGTGAGACCCTAGTCAAAATGAGAGATCATTTCAAATGGGATAGCACTCTGGTATCTGAAGTACAAAAGAGATCCTGCAACCTTCTGCAGGTGGAGTCACCCAGCCCTTCAGTTATTCCTCCTGTGTTACCTGCTTTTCTAGATGCCTTTGCCTCTGCCTCAGAGGCCCCCAATTCCCAACCTCTTGCCCCTAAGAACCCTGACCGATTTTACAAGGTCCCTGAGGACTGTAAGTTCCTGATGTTCATCGTGCATACAGCTGCAGTAATCACAGATGGGTTCTCTGCCATCAGGCGGGTCCTCGGTCGGCCGAATTCCAAAGTCTAGGTCCAGCGTCGGTTGTTGTCGCTTTCTTCCCTGACGTCAGTGCAACGGGTATATAAGACAAAGCCGACGCCATTTTCTTCAGTCTTTTTTGCCACGCGGTGCCCGAAGCAGAAGCAGTTCGCAAGTGCCGGTCGGCCAGCTCCTGAAATTACGAAAATTTGGAAACCGAAGTCTTCTTTAAAGCTAAGTACCCCATTGGGGAAACTTTTCTTGCCTCAGACCCGATGTCAGACAGTTAACAATTGTATTTCTTGTGGGAAGCAAATACCGCATAAGGATTTCCATTTCCCTCTGCATACCTTGTTTAGGCCCAGACCATGACGTCTCGGGCTGTCGCTTTTGCGCTACTTTCAATAAACGCACTGTTAAGCATCGGACGGAGTTTGCCCAGCACTTTTTTGGTAAAGCTTTTGATTATAAAATGTCGTCTGAGACTCCGACTACCGTTTTGTCCAAAAAACGCAAGGACAAAGACCGACACGCGGGGTCCATGGTCTCCACCGCCACCACGCCAAAACCGGCTACACGTGGTCCGGTTCTCAACGAGGTGCCTACGCAGCCCCTGACTACCGACGACACTTCTTTGGCGGTGTCTTCTGTAACCGAGACCGCAGGTGCCTCGGCCCATTCCCAGACAACAGCTACCGAAGCCACTGTGAGTGTTGAGCCTCCTAACATGGACAGGTCCACTTCCACCCATGGTGTCTTTAGACCCTCATCTTCCTTTTCCATAAAGGCCTTTACTAAGTCCAAATCAGCCATGCATCCCAAGAGGCCTGTTGCACAGGCCCCATGCCTAAAAAGCAGATGCTTAAAATGGCTGAGGATTTAATTACTCTTATCAGGGGTTCCCAACCCCCTCCGGACAAAGAGACCCAGAGTGGAGGAAGACTCTCCCTCTTCTGACCAGGGCTCCATTATTTCAGAACATTCTGATGAAGAGGAACATTCGTACTCCCCTTTTGAAGATTCTGATGCAGAGCAGTCCATTCCTTCTGTATCTCCCCCAGAGGATTTTTCTTTTGGGGAAATCTTGCATACTTTGAGGGAACACTTCCATTGGAAGGCCAAGACTTTTCTGATTCCAAGAAAAGACTTAGGGAATTTCTTTTGCTACCTCAGCACAGACCTCTGGCAATACCCTCCTGTCTTGGATATACTTGATGATGTTTACTCGGAGGCCTGCCTTAATCCAGATTCCCTGCCTCCTGCCCCAGTCAAGCCTGATAGGTACTACAGAGTTCCTAACTCTCACCAATTTCTTTACAAAAGCCATAACGCTGACCCTGAAACCATTTCTCAAGGCCCCAAAGGAATGAAGGCCTCTACTGCTAAGAATCCACTACCTTCCGAAAGAGAGTCTAGATCCTTAGAAAGGTGGGGAAAAAGGTATATACCTCAGCCACCCTGGCCATGAGGGCCTTAAATTGTCAGTTCCATATGCTTAAATATCAGCAGTTTCTGTTATCACAATTAAGAAATAAAATGTCACAACCTGAACAACCAGATTTGAAGGAGTTGCAGGATATGATGCACAGTGCAGAACAAGTGGGTAAACACACCTTACAATGTGGCTATGATGCTCTAGAGGCCTCAAGTAGAGCTGCTGTTACAGGATCAGTCATTTGTAGACATGCCTGGCTTAGGGAACAAACCTTGCCTGATCATGTTAAAGCTAAACTACTAGATGCTCCTTTATAAAAGGATGTACTATTTGGTACTAATGCTGAGGAGATACTACGGAAAATGGAAGAAAAAGCTAAATCTATGCAAACTGTAAAAGCTTTTCTACAGGTTCAACCACCACGTTTTAGCAGAAATTGGCCTTCAAAAAACTGGTCCTTTCCAGCCACGGACAAGCCCCAAAGAGGTAGATACAGGCGCACAAGGGGCAGAGTACCATCTCAAGGATCATATAGAGGCAGACAATGGCAAACTCCAGCACCAAGAGGTGGCGAAGACAGTGCACAACAATACAGGAAACAAACCCAATGACTTCCCCCTTTTCATGCCAAGCAAGTCTCAGCTGGCAGCACCCTTGGGAGGAAAGCTGGCATTATTTACAAGAAATTGGCATATTATCACAACAGACAAATGGATCCTGGACATTATAAACAGAGGCTACAGATTTCATTTTCACACTCTTCCAAAAAGAGAGGCATGCCGAACCTGCCACACAGTCAAAGGGCAGAGGCTCAAATACAAATTTCAAAGCTCATGGACATGAAAGCTATTCAAGAGGTACCTACTCACGAACAAGGTCAAGGTTTTTATTCCAGACTATTTCTGGTACCAAGGAAAGGAACCGACTGGAGACCCATTTTGGACTTATCCATCCTAAACACATTTCTACTCGTACCAAAATTCAAGATGCTCACATTACAGCAGCTTCTTCCCATGCTGGGCAAGGAGTTTTGGCTGGTAACATTGTACCTCAAGGAGGCATACCTGCATGTCCCAATCAGACAAAGCTACAGAAGATACCTCAGATTTCTTGCAGGTTCAATCCACTATCAATTCTCTGCGTTGCCCTTTGGCTTATCTACTGCGCCCAGAGTATTCACGAAATGCCTGGCATCAGTAATTGCCTACTGCAGACTTCAAGGGATACAAATTTACCCTTATTTGGACGACTGCCTGATCCAAGCGGACATAAAACACATACTTCTGGAACATCTGGCTTATGTAACACGGTTATTGAATTCTGTAGGATACACAGTCAACACAGAGAAATCCAGGCTAACACCATCTCAGAAAATAACTTTCCTGGATGCCAACTTGGACACAAACACCCAGATGGCCTATCTTACGCCAGAAAAACAGGGGCAACTAACTCAGTACTTCAAAATACTAGCAAATTGTACCAGGCACACTGCAAGGAAAATCCTGCAGGCTCTGGGCTTCATGGCATCTTGCATTCTTTTAATCCCATGTGCAAAGTTGCATATGAGGAAACTTCAATGGTACCTAAAAACCCTATGGTCTTAACACTACCACAGTTTGGAAACAATAATACCAATAATCCCATGTATGCAAAAGGAATTTCTATGGTGGGCCCAAGCATGCCAAACGAAAACAGGTCTTCCCTTCTGCAAGCCTCAAGCAAATCAAGTCATCACAGCAGACGCCTCAGACTATACCTGGGGGGCACACATGACAGACAGGTGCATTCAGGGCAAATGGTCCCAAAAGGAAAAGCACCTTCACATCAATCAAAAAGAAATGCTAGCACTGATAAATGCACTTACAGCTTTCAAGGACCTCCTGCATCCAGGGCAATTATTGATAAGAACAGACAACACCACAGTAATGTGGTACATAAACAAACAAGGAGGAACACATTCATACCCCCTGTGCAGGCTAGCCATGTCACTTTGGAACTTGGCTCTGGAATGGCAAATCGAACTTCAAGCACAGTACCTGCCAGGATTGGAAAACACGCTGGCAGACAATCTAAGCAGAAATATGATAGACCCACACGAATGGAAGTTGCATCCTCAAGTGTTTACAAAGATAATCCAAGCGTGGGGAAGGCCAGACATAGATCTCTTCGCCTCCCACAGGAATCATCAATTGACAAAGTTCTGCTCAAGGACCTTCCATCCAAAGGCCTGGAGAGTGGACGCCCTTTCTTTCAGTTGGGCAGCATGGACAGTTTACGCCTTCCCACCTTTGCCTCTTCTGCCCAAGGCGCTCTTGAAAGCAAGAGCGGACAGACCGAAGATGATACTGATTGCTCCAGACTGGCCAAGACAACACTGGTACCCACTCCTGAGGAACCTAACACATACTCCTCCCTGGATCCTACTACTAATGCCTCTTCTACTGACTCAGCACGGCTACAAAACTCTTCACAGTCAGCTGAAAACACTCAATCTGGCTGCATGGAAAATTCCTTAACACCACAACAGACCCTACTCTCCAAAGAGGTGCAGGATGTCATTTTGGAGGCCAGAAGGCCATCTACTAGAAAGGCTTACTCCGCAAAATGGAAACGGTTCTGCGCTTGGAATGAGAAAAAAGGCCAGGATCCTAGAAAACTGAATTTGCCTCAGATATTACAGTATCAAGCTGAGCTGTTGAACAGTGGACTTTCTTTTTCCTCCATCAAAATTCATGTCTCAGCCATTTCTGCAGAATACAACACTGATCCACCCTTATTCTCTCACCCACTCTTAAGACAGTTCCTTAGAGGGGCTAAGAATATAAGACCTCCAAGGAAACAACCAATTCCAGCCTGGGATCTTAATTACATTCTAGAAAAATTAACATTGCCTCCCTTTGAACCAGCTGCCTCAACAGATTTGCAATATTTGTCCTGGAAAACAGCCTTCCTTCTGGCCATTACCTCAGCTCGTAGGGTTTTGGAACTACAAGCCCTCATGGCTGTGCAGCCCTTTCTCATCTTCCATCAGGACAGGGTTTCCCTACGAACCAACCCGTCATTTATGCCCAAGGTAGTATCCAGGGTACCTACCTTTTACCCCAATCCTCAAAACAAAGGGGAAAGGCTACTACATTCCTTAGACATCCATAGACAGCTACGTTACTATTTGGACAGAACAAAGCCTTTCAGGAAATCGGAACAACTCTTTGTGTCCTATGCTGTAGGAGCTCAAGGGAAGCCAATTACCAAACCAACAATTTCAAAATGGATAGGCCACTGCATACGGTTTTGTTACTCCTTTCATGGCAAATCTGTTCCTACAGGCATCAGATCCCACTCCACAAGGGCCACAGCTACCACTACAGCCTTCCTCAGAGGAGTCCCTACCAAAGATATTTTGGAGGCAGCCACTTGGAGTTCTGTGCATACCTTCACAAAACACTATCACCTACCTTTATACTCCAAAACTAGAGTAGGCTTTGCCACTGCTGTGTTGCAGGGCATTCTGGCTCCTCCAAGTTCCACCTAGTGCCTACCACCCTGTGCGTAGCTTTGGGATTCTACCCATCTGTGATTACTGCAGCTGTATGCACGATGAACATAGTACAGTTTTGTACCTACCATAAATGTAGATGTTCGAGTGCTAATACGGCTGCAGTACAGGTTTCCCTCCCTCCTTCCCCTCTTGGTAACGGCCTAGTGGCTAACTCCTCCTCCTCCTCATACAACCTGATTGGGTTATCCTTCTATGGTGTATTTGCTTGCAACTACTGATTTTTGATTATATTGCATTGCATGATTATATATAAAATTTATGTATTGCCTTCCTTCTGGGGGCACCTGACATCTGGGGCAAGAAAGACTGAAGAAAATGGCGTCGGCTGTGTCTTGTATACCCCTGTCGCACTGACGTCAGGGAAGAAAGCAACAACAACCGACGCCGGACCTAGACTTTGGAATTTGGCCGACCGAGGACCCGCCTGACGGCAGAGAACCCATCTGTGATTACTGCAGCTGTATTAGCACTCAAACATCTACATTTATGGTAGATACAAAGCTGTACTTTTCTTTTTCCCTCCAGTACAATTCTTTTGAGTGTGTACTTTTAACTCCCATTGGGTGTTGTTTGAGTCTTTAAAAAAAATGTTGTCACCATACGGTTTTAACAAATACTCATTGACAGAGGTCAAATATCAGTACAATTTTTTTTGCCATCATGTATACTTCAAGATAAAATATTATGATACCTTGTATCAAGCATGGGTTTGGAATTAATGCAAATATGAACAAATAGTATTAGACGCCTAGAGGTGCTGTAGGTGATAACTGCAGAAATGTCTAGAGGCACACTTGGCTGTAACAAGTTAAATGTCTTTCAGCAAACCCATTGGTTATGTCAGTGGCTTCAAACAAACCATTCAGGTTACTGCCTTCATCCTTTCTCCTTCCTGCAGACAAGGACAGCAGGATCATGGAACGGTGGCAAGAAAGTGTGCACTTTAGCCACCTTGGCATTTAGAGCCATTAATGGGCAAATGCACATGACCAAATTTGCCCTAGAGCTTCTGTCTCAACTCTCTCAGATAATTTCTGATTTGCCTGACTCAGAATAAGACCTTGGCTGCATCCTTGCTTGGAGCATTCTCACAGGTAGCCCACCATTCCTTCAAATGCAGCTATGATGCTGCAGAGGCTTCTGCCTGTGGCTCTGTCTTAAGAAGATTCTCCTGGTTAAGTCTCCAGCCATTACCAGATGACATTAAATTTAAACTTATGGATGCCCATTTGGACAACTCTGCATTGTTTGGACCTGCAGCTGCTAATTTATTTAAATATTTGCAGGAAAAGGTAAAGGAATTGAGAATTGAAATGCATCTTTGTCTCTCCAGTGCCTACATTTCAGAAGAATTACCCAGCAAAAACTGCTTTTGTGTGTGTAAACACTCCTGCTCTCCTCCACCTAAAACAAAAAAGAATGCTAGGAGGCCTCATCAGTCCAGGGCTGCCCTGCAACTCCAGCTCAGAACTGGCCCTTTCCAAATGAGCCTGGTTCCCTCTGAACCACTTCACCCTCGTTCCACTTTCCCAGAGCCCCTCAGTCTTGGAAAGTATAACTCAAGACTCCTGGGTTCTATTATTCAAAAAGAATACTTTTTGGTATGAGAGTCCCTGCCTTCCTTCAAGGGACACCCCTGAACCACCAGAAGAACAGCTACCCTCCTTTCCAGAGAAACTTCTAGACCTATGGAGATGAGGGGACCATTCAGGAAGTTCCTCAAGACCAAACAGGAAGAGGTTTCTACTCCAGAATGTTCCTAGTACCCAGAAAGGATAGTCCTTGGAGACCCATTTTAGATCTGTCTCATCTCAATAACTTCACGAAGGTACACACCCCTCCATATGTTAACTCTTCAAATCTTGTTCCCTCTTATTCTGCCACAAGCCTTATGGGCCTCCTTGGATATCAGAGGTGCATACCAACACATTCCCATCTACCCCAACCGCAGGAAGATTTTGTTTCTCTGTGGCTTCCTGGCATTTTCAGTTCTCTGCCTTGCCCTTTGGACTTTCTACTGCACCAAAGTTATTTACAAAATGTCTAGTCTCTGCATTTGTCTTCTACAGGCTTCAGGGCATCCACATTTTCTCTTACCTGAATGATCTCTTTATGGCAACCTCCCCAAGGATAGTAGAGCAAAACATCATTTTTGCCATTTCTTTTCAACATCTGGAATTTGCCAAAAACTACAAAAAAAATCCATTCTCTTCTCACGATCACATCTTCCTGGGGTGCAGGATTCAGACAGACCTAGCGAGAGTCTCTTTCCCTCCTCAGAAGGCACAGGACCTCACATCCTACTTCAAAAACCTTCTGTCTCTTCACCACATCTCAGCCAGAGTTCTTCAGGGTTTTTGGATTCATGGCTTCCACTATTCCAGTGCTACCTTTGGAAAAACTTCACACAAGAAAACTACAGTGGTTCCTGACATTGGTTTAGATGCAGCATTTGCATCCTGTGGATTGTCTCATTCATTTCATCCCCTGTCTGAAGCGGGAACTACAGTGGTGGATCCAACAAGTGTCCCTCAATCTAGGACTCCCCTTGCACCCTCTGCCACCAGTCCAAGAGTTGATCACAGACTCTTCAGATGTAGGCTGAGGTGCAGCTTTTGGAAATCGAAAGCTCAAGGGGGGTATTGTCCCCCTCAACAAAGGGAACAAACACATCAGTGTAAGGGGGATGATGGCACTGCTGCTAGACAATTCAGACCTTTCAGCCTCCCAGGACCTTTAAAACTGTCCACAGGCAATATGATGGTCCTTTGGTGTGCGAACAAGCACACGGAAACCAAATCCTACCTATGTAGGCTGGAACTCCAAGTTTAGGAACTGGCAGTCCAATACCAGGTGACTCTCCAGGCAGTGTACATTCTATCCAACCAAAATTGTGTGACAGACACCTTGCACAGGTCCCCAACACACTCCCATGAATGGATGCTTCAAAGGGATGTGTTTCTGGACATTGTCCACCTGTGGGGTATACCTCAAGTAGATCTCTTTGCCTCCCCCATGAACAGACAACTTCCACAATTTTGTGCCAGAGCCCCACACCCTCTGGTATGGAAGATGGACTCCCTTTTGTTTTCTTGGAAGGGGATGTTTCTGTATGCATTTCCCCCTTCTGCTCATTCCAAAAGTCTTGTTCAAAATTCATCAGGAAAAAACAAAAATATTGCTGGTGACTCCTTTTTGGCCAAGACAGCATTAGTTCCATCTTCTCCTTCATGTAGCCAAGGGCAGTCACAAGTTACTGTACAGGGTGGACCTTCTCACACAAGGCAAAGGAACTCTCATCCATTGACTGTGTGGGTGATAGGGTTTTAATTCCTTTCAGACACCAGTTCTCAGATGTGTTAAGGGTTCTGCAGGAGGCCAGAAAACGCAATACCAGAAAATCGTACCTGTCCAAGTGGAAGAGATTTTCACTTTGGTGTCTCTTGTGTAACCAGAGTCCACTATTAGTGGAAGTTCCCTTGGTTTTCTCCTGTTTGTATGAATTGTTAAATGCTGGCTTGGCCTACTCTTCAGTGAAGCTCAATATGTCTGCTATTTCTGCCTCTACCCCCCTCTAGCTAACAGATTTGAGGCTAAACAATTTCTTAAAGATGTCCTTCACATTAGACCTCCCAGGAAATCTATTCCTTCTCCCTGGGATCTTAATTTTGTACTTGAACATCTGACTCTCCCCTTTCGAGCCAGCTTCATCAGTGTCTCTACAACATTGCTCCTGGAGAACTGTATTTCTCCTAGCTATAGCCTTAGACAGATGTGTGTGTGTGAGCTCCAGTCCCTAATAGCCTTTTCTCCCTTTTTGCTTTCCATAAAGACATGGTATCTTTTTGCACTAGCCCTTGTTTTATGCCCAAGATAGTCAACAAATTGTCACTCAACCAATCCATTGATTTACCTACCTTCTTTCCTTCTCCACAAAATTCTAGCGAGAAGGTGTTGCACACCCTGGATGTGCATAGTCAGCTTGGGTTTTACTTGGGCAAGACCAAATCTATTAGGAAATCAGTACAGTTTTTGTCTCCTATCATACTAAGACTCTGGAATTGCCTGTTTCCAAGTAGACCATTTCTACCTGGATTTCTAAGGATATTTCATTTTATGTGAAGCATTGTAAGATCCTTGCGTCTGTAAAGGCCCATTCCACTAGGAATATAGCTTCATCGGGTGCTTTCTTCAAGGGATTATACATTAGTTGTATTCTTGAAGTGGCTGCATGGACTTCTGTGCATACCTTCACTAAACATTACACATTGGTTGGCATTTCTAAGTCTAGGGCAGGGTTTACCAGAGCCATACTCCATGGCTTTCTGCTTCTTCCTCCACCCTCTCCTCATGAGCTTTTGTACTCTTCCCTCATGTTAATACTGCAGCGGATGAATAGGAGGACATAGAATAGTATAAAATCTTACCATAATGATAGATGGTCCTACTCCTCTCTGTTGCAGTATTCCAATCCCTCCCTCCTTCCTCCTGGTGGTTTGGTTCTTTTTCATTCTTAGGCTGGCTTTCCTCCTGGGGCAATGAAACACACGAACCATAAGGATAGAAAAATATTTACTTGTGTATCTGGTACCTCTGCTCAAAGAATGAGTTATTACATCAAGCAGCTTTCTTTATATGCTCATACTTAATACATTCAATTAATCATCCATCAATGACCAATCTGTATTTAAAGTGCCCTTCATAAATTACACATTGCCGATATTCAGCTATGCGTAATACATTTTATACAAAGTTACTAAGATGAGTCCCACCAGCTCTTCTAACATAAAAAAAATGAGACACCAACGTCATTCCATTCCCATTAATAAAATGTGGGGCATTCATTTCTGAGGTAAGTGTGTGTGTAAGTCACTTTTAATGCCGACATACAAGAGCAGCCTATGCGCAATGTACCATGCATCCTACAATAGTAGTAGACTTTTGTATACTGGCTGATATCCGGTCACCTACAGTGGAGAGCTCCCTCATGTTAAGAGTACTGCAACAGACAAGAGAAGGACAACTATTGTTATGGTAAGATTTTGCACAACTGTTCTTTCCTCCTGGGGGTGTTCATTTCTGAGGTATGTACATCCTTATCTATCTTATCTATGCCTTACACCTTGAGCTGGGAGCATACAAGAGACTTACGATGTCTGTAGAATCCTAAGGCTTTAGTGTACTGGCCAGATGTTGGGCTACCCATAGCAGGGAATCCCTTTAGTAAGGAATAATGCAACAGTTAAGAGAAGGACATCTACTGTTATGGTAAGATTTTACATGACTGCATTTTTATTGTATACCCTCACAGAACACCAATCTGAAACCATACTTAAAGTTGTAGAGCAATGAAGACTGAAATGTGTTATTTCTACTTGATAAGGTGTCTGTGAAGCTTTGTTGTCTGTGTTTTTTTGTAATGGATGAACTGAGTAGATGCTTTTATGGAGATCTTAACCTATATGCTGCTTATTATAAATCATGAGCAGGTCTTGGACTACTGAGGTTTCATTTCTCTCTATTTATTTTTGGGGCCAGAATAGTGAGCACTATTTAGAAAGAAATTTCAAAGGACAAAACCACACCTTAAGACTGATGCACTAAAATTATTGAGAAATGTAGTTGAGGAATGTGACAAGCTCATTTACATTGTACCACAGTGACAAGAGAAGTCTGATTATGGTTTACAGAATAACCAATAAGAAGTGGCAGCGAGTGAAATTAACAAGGATTTTAGATCGCTATAGTAAAAGGGTTTATGCTCAAAAGAAAGGGGCAGTCATAAAATGGAAACCCAGGGCATATGGTACCATAAATTTAGGAAGAGAGTGATACCTAAACATGGCTCTAAAGCCTTGTATATTGAAAGAATGTGCAAGTTAGAATTGGAGATTTTTTGTCTGCCACCAGCTCAAGCCAGTAGAGAGCAAAAGCTTTTTGTTAAAATACCCTTTTTGTAAGCTATAGATTATGCGCTCCTTACATTTTTACATTGTCAGGAAGGGAGAGGATTATATTGATTTTAACAGTGCTATGTTATACTTGTGCAACATCACCTGGGCAGCTTGTAACAGCATGAGAGAATGCAGCTAGTGTGATCTTAATAAACTACCCCATTGCTACTATTTAAACTGATAGATTACCATCTAATAAGCCAAAGTAATAGCTGATTTGATATTGGGTCCGAGGCCAACAACTTGGACTTCACATCCAAGGATCAGCCTTCTGAACTACAGATGTATTCCCTGAGGCTAAACCCTTGACAGCTAAGTCCTTTGACTTATAGTTTATTCTCCTTTTTGCATTCCCTTTCCTGTTTTTGCACACGTTTTATTTAGTAGTTAAATGTTGAAATTAGTTGGAGTGTTCCTCTCTGATACCAGCTTTAGGCCTTTCTTTCCTTCATGGGTTTAGACCCATTTGATCTCTTGTATAAAATGTATTCCTTTTTCCTCCTCCAGTGACTGCACTCTTGAGTGTTTCTGTGGTTTTGTTATGGCTGACAAGGCTTCAGGATTTAAGAAGTTTGTGGCCTGCTGCCATTCCCATAGGATCCACACAGTAAGTGTGTTTACTGGTTGGGCTCGGCCAATCTTGAAATGTGTGAAATTTGCATCTGCTTTTGACCTTAAACACTGTCTGATAACGTTTCAAGTTGTTTGAAGGACCTCCCTGCCCAAGTGGGTAATGTAGTGCCTTCTGTTTCTGTGTGCTCTAAGAACCCTACTGGTATGGATAATAAAGATTGGCCCAAAGAGAGAGAGTGAGAAAGGAATTCTGCTAAAGATAAGACAGAGTGTGTAGTACTCCTCCTTAGTCTGTATGTGCTCTTGTCTCCTTTGGGATCCATTTGTAGGTGAGCAAATCCCTGGCTGCTCCTTGTGTAGCAGTTGGTTTTGTCTTTTTTATTGTTGAAAAGATAAGACAGTGTCAGTCTCCACATCCTTCAAACTGAGAGGTATCTGCACTGAAGGCTTCTCCGTCTTTAGGTTCAACAGCTTCTGTTTTGGCTGTTGAGTTGGATCACATTTAGAGCCAATATTTGCCTGATCTGGTGTTTTCTCAAGTGGTGTCTCTTCCTAGGATTCTGTTGCCTACCGTTTCCCTTGCCAGGCTAGGGTACCGATCTTCCAGACCACCTTCAATGACTTCTCAAGTCAGTGCAGTCTTCTAGGAGTTTGCTTGAAGTGGAATTAGATCAGAACCTTTCTTGAAGGCGGAAATCCAGTTGGCAGTTCTTTCTACTCCCCTCTCTGTTATAGTGGTGAGAACCAGCCACATTGTTCTCTCCTGTCAGTTTGTCAGAACGAGCAACCTTTGATCCAGGTGTTATCCACATGGTTCTCCTATTGGAGCTGATGACCTTCATGTTCACTGCAAGGTTCTTTGACACGCTCCTCTCCGTCTTTGGATGGCTTCCAGAGCCTAGGGTTTGCATCAAGGCCCTGGGGTCAGCATTAACAGAGGTTTTCTGCACTTTCCCTATTTCGCAGAGCCTGTGTTATTGACAGGTTGGTACTGACCTCTGTCTTTGATCAAGCTGGGGCCACGCATACTGGGGAGGACTGCCTTCAGAGTCTTTGAATCCAAGGAGGTGTTCTTTGCATCCAGCCTTGGTGTCTGCATTTCAGACATATGAGAAAATCATCTCCCAATCAAGACACTGTGACCCACTGTTTCACAGATCCAACCTGGACTCACGCCTTTTCTTGATCTTTAGTGTCACATTTTTATTTATTTACTTTATTTAACATTTGTTTACTGGGAAAGTCCAACTTGGAACAAAGCTAATTTTCAGTGGAGGCCCAGGGAGAAACACTCCAGATGCATGTCTTTGTAAAGTGGGAGGAAACTGGAGGACCCAGGAGAAACCCACATGAATGCAAGGAGGGCATGCAGACTCCACACATTTGGTGCTACCACTGCACTGTCTGTCCACTTCATCTCATTCTGTAATGGCCTGCATTGACTGGCCCTGATCCACCCATACGTTCCCCTGCTGCTTCTCCCTAGTATCTCCCCAAAGAACATAGAAAGCATAAATGCAAAAGGAGGCATTTAGATTTTCCCAGGAGTGTTTAACTGAAAATACTGACCTAGATGAAGGGGGGAAGGGTAACCCAGATATCTCCTTGACAAAGTTTCATTTGTCAAGTTTCTGGAATTACTAAGGTAAAGGTGGTGTTGATGTTCATCAGTGCTTGGTGCAGGCCCATGTATGATCTAGGCGGTACCCCAAGTGGACTGTTCATTGGAGTTGGTGGCAAAGAGGGCTTGGAAGGAACTGGATATGGGAGAATTGATCCCATGGAAACCAGACAAAATTTTAGTTTTTCCAAAGGATAGAGCACATTGAGCTCAGGGGCCTGCAGAGGATGCCATTATGTTTATTCACACTGAATAACACTCTGGCACCTTGGCAAAGCCTTCCTGGAGTTGCCAAATATGGCACACCATGCATATATATATATATATATATATATATATATATATATATATATATATATATATATACACACACACGCACACACATATATTCACTTAAATACAATTAAACATCTAATTAGTCAACCATCAATTAAAAATAATCATATGTACATTTTAAAGAAACACTCTGCACTTACATTCACTATTTAGACCTGCTGGAGATGGTGTATTAAATTTAAAAATATATAAAGTTTCTTTGTACAATAATTTTTATTTTTCATTAACACTTCATCGGTTTCTGAAATATGTTCCAAAATACAAGCCTTTAACAGTGAAAAGCCACTGCTATGACGAGTAAAAAAATGTAAAGCTATAGGTGTCTCTAATATGTTTTTGCAACCGTAGCTTGAATATTCTTTTAGTCTCCCCTATATAAAACAAATTACAGGGGCAAGACAGAGTGCATACCACTGATTTAGTTATGCATGAAAAAGCAGAAGTGGACCAGAATTTTACACCATTTATTTTTTCAAAACATTTGTTAATGTTGGGGCAAACCGAATACCTTCCACAAGGGAAGGTGCTACATTCACCAATTTGTAGGTTTCATTTTTCACCAGGTGAAACATTCATTGTGTGCCACCATGTCTTTAATATTTCTACTTCTTTTAAGAGAGATTCTTCATTTAAAACAGCTGAAACTGTTAATGCGTATTGCACTTTAAATACTGAAATGGTTACTTATACTAGCACTTTTATACCTGCATTTAACAACCAGGTGATTTTGCAATTTTCTAAGATGCTTAATTTTGCAGTAGAGAAAGTTCAGAAAGATTTTTCTTCTGAGAAGAAAGACATTTTGTATAATATGAGTAAGAATGAATGGTTGTCTTTATTAAATTTATGTAAAAGATCAGACATAATTATAAAACCCTCTGATAAAGATAGAAAAATTGTTATGCATTAGAAACAATACCTGAAAATGTGTATGGACCATTTATCTGATGGCCAAGTATATAGGGCGGTAAATATTGATGTCTTTTATCAAATTATAATGAATTTTAATGAGCTAGTAGCTAAAGGCCTAAGATTGGGCTATTTTGCAAGAAAATACGCCCTAAATAAATGTAATGTAGAAGAAAGCTCAATGGCCAAGTTCTATTGTCTGCCAAAGACCCACAAAAATGTGAACCCACCCCCCACCCAGGTAGCCCTATAGTAGCAGCACAGAATTATTTTCGCCATAATATGGGAATTTTTTTTACATTCCTGTCTTTTGAAGTATGTAGTTAAGTTAAATTCTTATATTAAAGACACTCCATTTTCTGGATAAAATAAAGAATGTTAAATGTGATGAAAAATATTACTGGATAGTTTATAAATGTAAAAAGTCTGTATACAAGTGTTACCCATGAGTTTGGTATGGAAGCCATTAGATTTTTTCTAGGTGATAGCCCTGTTAGTTATGTGATGGAATTAGATTTTTGTTTGATGAATAATTTTTTGTTTAATAAGCTCATTTACCATCAAGTACAAGGTACTGCCATGGGTGCATCTTTTGCACCCATGTATGCTAACCTAAAGTTGAGTTTTTGTATAGATTGTTATATTGTAGATATATAGATGATTTGATTTTTTTTTTATGTAAGTGGGGTGCTGAAATACCTCCCCAGTTTATAAATGATTTAGATGCAAACCATTTTCAGATAAAATCTGATGGGTTACAGATAGGAAAAACAGTTAACTATCTAGATGTCACTTTGACTATTAGGAATAATAATAATATAGTAGCTAATATACACAGAAAGGGAATTGGAGATTATAATATTTTGGATAGTAGTAGTTGCCATCCACCACATATTTTGAAGGCACTACCTTATAATGAATTATTGAGAGCAGGCTATGTAATGATGAAATGGGTCTATAAAAGGAAATAATAAAAAACATGTATTAACTTCAAGCAAAGGGGGTATGATGAAAATGTTATTTTAGATGCCCTTCATAAAATAATAGATATCAGCTTACTTCATAATAGGCCTTTAGTAAATAAGATAATAGAGAATTTAATACTGTGCGGGAGTCTAGAAAAGTTTGTTGTTACTGTATAAAATATTCTAAGTGAGAATTATTGATGTCATTAGATATTATTGGCCCTATTTAATATGGAAGGGGTAAACAAATCTTTGTAGAACTGTAAATAGCTCTTTTAAGAGAAGCAAAAATATTAACTACATGGTGGTACACAATGGATTTGTTTCATTTGGTGAAAAATTAAACCTACAGGTTGGTGAATGTGGCACCTTCCCTTGTGGAAGGTGTTCGGTTTTCCCTAACATTACCAAATGTTTTGAAAAAATAAATGGTGTAAAATTCTGTTCCACTTCTGCTTTCTCATGTCTAACTAAATCAGTGGTATATGCTCTGTCTTGCCCCTGTAATTTGTTTTATATAGGGGAGACTAAAAGAATATTCAAGCCACAGTTGCACGAACATGTTAGTGACATAAAAAGTAATAATGCTATGAACCCTATAACAGTTGTTTACATGTCATAGTAGTGACTTTTCACTGTTAAAAGCTTGTATTTTGGAACATATTTCAGAAACAGATGAAGTGTTAATGAAACTAAATTATTGTACAAAAAGATTATATTTTTTAAAATTTAATAAACCATCTCCAGCAGGTCTAAATAGTGAATGTAACTGGAGAGAGTTTCTTTAAAATGTATATATGATTGTTTAATTGTATTTAAGTGAATATATGTGTGTGTGTGTATATATAATATAAAATATGTGGTGTGGCATATTTTGTAACTCCAGGAAGGCTGTGCCGAGGCACCAGAGTGTTATTCAGTGTGAATAAACTATTTAATACAAGATTGGTGGCATCTTTTTCACTGGTTTTGTAGTCTGGTGTGTTTTAACACTTGCTTGGTGGTATTTTAGATGCCATTATGTTGGCTTCTGCCACTAAAGAAGTCTCAGTGGAGAGTTCAACTGTCCACTCCTCTGTCCACTCCTTTAAGAATTCAGGGCAAAAGCATGTTTATATTTCAGCAACCTTTGCCTTGTAAGTGCCAAATTACATGGACCATTTGATTAGGATTTAACTTGAGTCACTGGCAGGTCCAACTTCAGTGGAGACCTGTAGTTCTTGGGGAAACCCAGATGGTGACCATGCAGTTGCATCACCAATGTATCCATGTTCGTTTTGTGTAATGCAGTAGATGGTATGGCTAGAGCAACAAGCACTGACCTCGCTGCTCGCTATCACACCTGGTTGTGACTGTTATTTTGCAGACACTTTTCAAGACATTATTCCTGATTGCCTCTTTTAATGGATGCATTTTATTCAGACCCACGATCTAAGATGCATTTGCCAGGAGCAAACAGGATGGCAAAACCTTGTCTTCCATTGGAATCCATTTTTCTACTTCACAGAAGTCCTCTCTTAACCAGAGGGGGAAATATTTTTGGTTCTAAACATCCCAAAGTTTTGTCTGGACACTTCTGGTGATAGGGCTCCTTTGACACAAGGGGGGACTTTAATAGATGTTGCCTTGGGACAGAAGAGGGATGCAGAAATAGGGGTTTGAGAGCCCTTTGCTAAAAAAAAAAAAAAAAACTTTAAGCATTCCTTAACAGTTGCCAGACTGCATTTCTCTGGAGGCAGTTTGGGCCGCTTAACTCATCACCCTCAAGCCTGAAAGGCCATTCTTTGGTGTTGAGAGTAATAACCACAGGCTTTTGCATTCCCATCACATTCCTTCCAGTGAAATCAAAAATTACCCTTCCTAGGTGTTCTCTCCTGACAAAGAAGGGCAGCAGCACAGGAAATAAAGCTGCTAGGAAAGAGTAACCTAGAAGGTCCAACCAGACTATGAAAAATCCAGTCTCTACTAATTTTTTTTAGTACCAAAAAAGAAAGGGGACCCAAGACCAATTTTGGATCTATGTAAGCTGAATCATTTTGTCAAACACATGCTTCTTGATGGTCACAGTCCAGTTCATATTGCCTCTTCTAAGGATGGATGGATTTGCTTGGTGGATCTACAGGACACCTACTATCACATCAAGAAAGCTAAGTAGCCCAGGAGGTTCCTAAGCTAATGTCTAGAAGCAAGTTACTTCAGTTCAGAGCACTACCTGTTTTTCTCACCACAGCTTCACAGGCATTCAATTGCATGGCACTGGTAGCAGCCCAGTTCAAGTTGCAGACGTTTCCAACTTGGATAACTGGCTCATCGTGACCCTCAAAGGGATGTATTAATTCATGCAAGACTCCTTACTCCACTTGTGCTCTTTCATAGGGATTGCTGTAAATTTTGCAAAATCCAAACTCAGACCTTGAAGTTCTTAGATTTCCACCAGATCACCCAACACAGATACCCAGTCATACCTCTTATGTCTAGAGGTGAGGCTGGTATGGCAGTGGGCGATGTCTTCCTATCACAGTGCACATCCTGAGCAAGTCCAGTATTCCCTTCAGTTAAGTGAACTGCCGATATGCTGAACGTCATATGGCCAAGACCATATACGCGACATTTCTGAAGTTCAAACTGTGAATGGATGTCACTGTACATTGTGGAATGGGAAATTTGCCATTTTCCTCAAAGTAGTGCGATTTTGGAGTTGATATCTTAAGTGGCAGAGGGTGTGGGGATGCAGGGTGGCTTACTACCCTGCAAAAAAAAAAAAGTGTTTTTTTGTTTTTATTGTAGTTTTGGACTTCTGAAATGTCAGTTGTATGGTCTCTGCCATATAACGTTTGGCAGTTCAATCAACTGAAGGTAATCTCTTGGCAGACAAATTGAGCAGATCTGTCATCTTGCCTCATGAGTGTTCCCTCAATCAGTTGATGGCATGCACAGTTTTCTGCCGCTGGGGCCAGCCTTACTGCATTCTATTTATAACCCCATCCAACCCCAAGTACAGCAGCTTTTTTACCATGATCCCTCAGGAGGGACAATGCCCAGGGAAGGCTGTATTCTGTACTTGGCCCCCAGGGGCTCTTCTGTGCTTGCCTTCCCACTCCAGTCATAGTCAAGTTTCTTCAGAAAGTGACGGTGCAAAGTAAAAGTGATTCTCATTGCCCCCTTTTGGCCTAAATGGATTTGGTTCCCCTTCCTTTGGCCTCATGTAGTATACCCACCTTGGCTCCTGGATCTCATTCAGAATCTGATTTCTCAAGCCCCTGGCAAGCCCTCACCCAGACATCAAATTCCTCAGTCTGACTGCTTGGTTTCTCCACGTCTGGAATGCCAGCCAACATTAGACTTCAATCCAGAGTTGTATATATTCCCACATATTTATAAAACCCTCCACTATGAAAACATACCAGGAGTAAGGGGGGGGGGGGAGTTCAGTATTTAAGCTAATTCTAAAGGTTTGGATCCAGTCTTTGCTCCTTTGGTTTCTGTTCTGGATTTTTCTGGTCGGTTTCTTGTATTTGGGTGCTATCTATTACACAGTTAAAGTACAGTCAGCTGCCATTTCTAATTTTCATGTGGGAGGACAGCATGCTTCCATTGCTTCTTTAAGTGTCAAAAGCTTTCTTAAGAGAGACTTTTTTTTGTCTTGCAGCCTCCATTGAGAAATGAGGCATCACTGTTTTTGTTAGGTGTTACCAAGGTGCCATTTGAACCTACAGATTTAA
Organism: Protopterus annectens; assembly: GCF_019279795.1. Lineage (NCBI taxonomy): Eukaryota > Metazoa > Chordata > Ceratodontiformes > Protopteridae > Protopterus > Protopterus annectens. The sequence goes on along the minus strand of NC_056725.1, from coordinate 1,810,159,399 downwards.
AATTTATCATGGAAGAAATTGATTTTGATGCCTATTGCTGTAGCTAGGAGAATTTTGGAATTGCAGGCCTTGTCATGCAAACACCCATGTTGGATTTTTCATAAGGACATGGTTTCCCTTGGGACTTAACCCAGCCTTTATTCCCAAGGTGGCATCACAGATGAACTTAAATCAGGCTATACATTTGCTAGTTTTCATTCCTAATTTTTCAAATAAAGGAGAAGTGTCTCCTTCATTCCATGGATGTTCACCATCAGCATTGTTTTATTTATACGGTACACAAAACTTTAGAAAGTGATCAACTTCATTTCTTTTTTATTAGGCAAAGTTGGGTTCCAGTGCATCTTAAGGCTACCTTGTCCATGTGGCTATCAGAATGTATTACATTTGTCTATAAGGCTAAGGGATTGCCATTACCCTCTAAACCAAAGGCACATTCTACAACAGAGATAGCAACTATGTTCCTATGGGTGATAGTTGGTAGTGGCTACATGGTCCACAGTCCATATATATGGCTGTGTTTGCAAGCTTGAGCTGCAATCCAGATTTAGAGCTGCTTTTAGCTCTGTTCTTTGGAACATCCTCCCATAGTGCCTCCAAGGAGTTTTCTATTTGTGGACTCTGTCACATCTGTTGAAAAGGATAAAAAAAAAGACAACATTGGATATGACAGTTGTGTACTTAACCATAAAGCTATATCCATGTTTTCTGTCCATCTCAATATGCCCACACTCCATTCTCCTTTACAAGTTGTCACACACTTATTCCATCAGGGTTGCACTGGAGCTTCCTTGATTTCAGTCCTGTCTGGTTTGCTGTATATGGTTACAGTATGTATATATATTTATTGACAGTTGTTTACTGGGAAAGTCCAACTTGGTACAGCTGCCCTTTTTCAATGGAGACCCAGGCAGAAAAGCTCCAAGTTATCCTATTTAATGCAATCAATATTTACAATAACTTTTATAATGCGGTTTTAGTAACTACATAGCATAATAGACAGCAGAATTTGTATTGATATTCATAAACAATATTCAAGCATTGTTCTGAGACTTTACAGATAGTGTTGTGAACAAGATTGACTTTAAGAGATGCAATAGCATTAAGTATTGGGATTAGCAAGTTTAAGCACTAATAGAGAAGAAGCAATGAAAATAGTAATTTGGTTATGATAATTAGAAGGCGGTGTAATAGTTTAGGAAATATAATAAGGTTAGGTATTAGAAGGGGTTAAGCAAGTTATTTATTGTTTTAAAGGGAGGTATAAGCAAAGCAATGAGGGATGTTAAGAGTTATGTCCCAGATGAGGACCGGGGACAAAGCGAGGGGGCAGAGAGGAAATCTTAGTAAAGGTTTGAAAAAATAAAGGTGCGAAATAGACCTGATATAGGAAGTTTGTTCCAAGTTCTTGCTATACTATTGGAATACAGAATGACCTCAGCAGCCCTTTGTGCTTTGTAGATGGTGAACAGTTCATCATTTGACCAAAGAGGATGGTTTGGAAGATAGTACTGGAGTATATGGTTAATTGCTAGGTAGATAGATGGAAATGGATGATTTTGTGGGTTAAGATGAGCAGGGTATAAGACAGGTGGTGAGGAAGTTCAAGCCAGTTAAATATTTGCAGGGCTAAACAGTGATGGGTCCATTAAGATTTGTTGTGATTCTGGTGACTTTCTTGTACCATTGCTCAAGTTTAAAACTAGGGGAGGGTGTAAGTTGGTCATGGTGGGGCTTCTTATAAAAAAGAGGGTAAGAGGTGAGTCAGTTAGCTTGTCAGATTTTGCAAGGAATTTCTTGACTGTGTGTAGGGTACCTAGTTTTTGATGGGTTTTCTTGTCTACACATTGATTATGTATTCGAGAGCTAAACTCTGTCTGAGGGTAGAGTGGTTCATGGTGCAGTGTAGGAGAGGGGAGGAGTGTGAGCCTTGGAGCCGAAGTCTAAGTTGCTGGCCTGTGATCTAATCTGATCCAATATTCCCAACTGTTGAAGTGGTTGGAAGAAGACAACACTGATCTAGCACAATGGTCAGTGGATAACATTTGATCTGATGTTAATCTTCACCAAATGCTTAATGGTGGGTTCGGTTCTGAACACTCAAAACCGACTCCACTGTATTTGCAGCTCGCGCTCTCCAAACTCTCAAGCCAGGCTATACTCATAATGCTCCTCACTGAGACTATCTCAGATCTCATTTGCTGCTTCGCAGATTAGACATGTTCATTCCATCTCTCGAGCTTTGACAATTAATTGTAAGTGTTCAAATTTCTTACTTTTAACTCTTTACCTAACTATCCCTTTATTAGTACTTCTACCCACTCCTTGTTCTAATATTTCCGTCTTTATTTATACCACCGGTAATCTCTTCCATTATGATAGTTGGTAATCTTTCCCTCATATAGTACCTTTCAGGTGTTTCTTATTACCATAGTTGGTATTATTTTCCTCTTTTTTTTTTTTTTTTCCCTTAAATAAAAAAAAAAAAATCAAAAGATCTTTCCTTCTCTATCTGTTCCTTTTCATCACCGATAATGGACCACCAGAAAGAATCTCCCTCAAAACTTAAGGGCACCTCAGGATTCAGGAGGTGTAAAAAATGTGAGGGTAAAATGCAAAATTCAGACAAGGCGCACTTTGCGTTTATTGCCTTGGCAAGATTCACTTGCAGGAAAATTGTGCGATTTGCCATGGGTTCATGGAGAGGAAGAACAAACTTACCTAAAAGTACTTCTAAAATCTACTTTTGACGAGAACATTTCTGGTTCCAAAGAGAAAACTGGTGAAGCAGGAACTTCTTCCTCCCACGGTTTCAAGACAAGATCTTCCTCTGTTCCGAGTTCTTCGGAACTAACTAAAAAAATGCCAAAAATTTCCTCTGCACTGAAAAGTTCCGCAGCACCGGGAGACCTGTCTACACCAACAAAATTGACTTTGGAGCAGACGGCTTCCTCTCCATAGATACCAACAGAGCACCCAGTACTGGAAAATGCCTGCACTTCCATGAACTACTTATTCTCCTTCAGTGGACTCGTTCAGAGATACCCCAGTTGTGGAAGTAAAACCCCCTAGATCTTCCATGTCATTGGTCAGGTCTAAGAGTCTTTCGGAACTTGACATTATGAGGTTAGTGGATCAGCTACTTGTGGTGAGAGGATTGTCTTTGGTTCCAAGCCAGTCCGGCGTCAAGACTGTATGCCCAATGATACCTTCGTACACTTCTCCAACTCTACCAGAGCTTCCATCCCGACACTTCCAGCTTTGACTGACTCTGTTCTTAGAGTGTTCATCTTTGGTTCTGACAACTGCCTTGAGAGCCTTTGGTACCGGAGACCTCTGGGGGTCAGGACTCTGGCCGGCTCCGAGATGCATGGTACTTTTTCACTCTGGTCTGCTCCGAGATGCATGGTACTTTTTCAGTTTCATATGAACCTTCTATGCCTCTCGGATCTTCAGCTCTTGTAGTTCAGACCCAGGTTTCTGTTCCAGGGGTGGTCTTGGAGCAGGGTGTGACCCCAGTTCCAAAGCAGTCCATTTCAGTTGCAGGCTTCCATTCCTCTACGGGGGACCTGTCTTCCAGATTATGGAGAAAGCTTTATCCGTTGGGGATTTTTGGTCCTTGCCATCCTTGTTGGGACAGATTTCTTCTTCCTCTTGACCTGAGTTACCATTGACCTCAAATCCTGGACAAGAGGGCACAAGTCCCGGGTGACCCCACCTTAGTGGTCTCCTCTTTGGAAACTTCCCTGGAGCATCCCCCCTGAGGAAGTCACTGTGAAGAGGAAGCACCTGGACTCCCCAAAAGTTTTATACTGAAGATACTGGTTTTGATGAAGTGGAAGGTTCCCCCCAGGTCACCCCCAATGTTTTCTTCGGGGACATCCTGGAAATCTTGAAACCGAGGGAGTGGCTGGTCCTCCACCCAGCCTTCTTCAGAGGAATTGGTATACGTGGAGGCTTTTCATGCCCAACCCTCCACTTCCTGACTCTCTCCACCCACTGATGATCCATCAAGCTGATTGCTCAGCGGGCATGGAAGATGCCCGACTCCATAGACCCAATTCCTAAGAGACCTGACCATGTACTATCTGCACAAAAAGAACCACCACACTGGTCTAAGGGAATTCCTGTTGACCCCATGGTGGTAGCAGCTGCCACTGAGAGAGAACACACAGAAGAGAGTTCTACTATCCATCCTTCTAACAAGGAGTCTAGGATGTTGGATAGATTTTGGAAGTGTGTTTATGCTTCAACAACATTTGCTCCGAGGTCCTTGAATTATATGGCACGTTTCACCAGATTACAGAGGGATTTGATTAAAGAACTTTCAAATACTCTCTCAGGAGCAATAGCTGAAGAGGTCCATGACCAAGTTTCCTCTCCACTTGCAACCCTAGAGTCTATTTCCAACTTGTCCATGAGGCTCAAAGCACATGCAGCTGAAGGACGACCAAAGCAGCTGATTCAGATATAGCCATTAGAAGGCACTCCTGGATTCCCTTGTGTGACTTTGTGGAGCCATTTAAAGCATCGTTCGTCAATGCTTCCTTTGACAGATCTACCCTTTTTGGCCCAAAGGTTAAAGATACTCTAGCCAGAAGTGAGCAAGATGGTAAGACCCTATCTGCCGTTGGCATGTTTCTCCACCCCTCTGAGGCCTTATTCAAGGAACCCAAGGAGTGGGAGACTATGGATAAGAAATTCCAAGGGTCCCTTCTATAACTAACATGGTAAGGACTTCCCCCAGGGCAGAGGGGAAGCAACAGAAGGTGCTGCCCTAGGGGCAGAGATGGACCACAGAAGCAGGGCTCCAGGGAATCCTTCTCTGGCACCTCCTATCAGCATTCCTAAATGGATGCTCGATTGCCTTCCTCTGGAGGCAGTCGGGGGACTATTATCCCTGCACTTACCAGCCTGGCAATTAATAACTTCGGACAAATGGGTGCTGGGAATAATATCCAGAGGCTACTGTATTCCCCTTTCTGTAACCCCCAGATATCCGAAAAAACTCCCAGATGTTTCACCCAATCAAAGGGAATCAGCAGTCTTAGAAATTTGAAAACTGCTCGAAAAAGGAGTTGTACAAAAAGTCCCACTAGACCAAACAGGCTCCGGGGTTTACTCAAGATTCTTTTTAGTGCCCCAAAAAAACAGGGGACTTGAGATCCATTTTGGATCTCAGCCAGTTCAACAAGGCAGTACAGCAAACCAAATTCCGGATGGTCTCTGTTTAAGCCATGCTTCCTTTTTTGGAAAAAGGTGGCTGGATGTGCTCTGTAGACCTCAAAGATGCTTATTACCATATAAAAATGGAAAAAAAAGCTCCAGGAGGATTCTATGCTTCTGGCTAGGAGCCAGTCATTACCAGTTCAGAGCACTGCCCTTTGGACTCTCCACAGCCCCCAGGGTGTTTACCAAATGTGTGCCAGTGGTTGCAGCTCATCTCGGACTGCAAGGTCTTCGAGTCTTCACATACCATGACGACTGGCTCCTCACTGCTACCACCAGGTGTCAGAACAGGCAAGAGATTACACCATGAACGTTTGCAAATCTCTAGGCTTTTCAATAAATTTCAAAATATCCAATCCGTAGCCTTCTCAGCATTTGGATTTCATAGGTGCATATCTAAACACAGTCTGGGGAATACCTTCTCTTCCTCCAGAGAGACTACAAAGTATCAGAGCCCTAGAACAGAGTCCCAGCAAGACTTGTCCTACAAACCTTTGGTCCAGTGGCAGCTTCACACTCTGGTTCCTCTAGCGAGTTTTCATATGTGAATATTACAGTGGCTACTGGCAGCACAATAGTCTCTCATTCGCCAACCAATGTCTTTAGTGCTGATCACCAACCATTGCAAACGGGACCTAAAATGGTGGCTTCACCCCGACCAAATTCTTTTGGGCTGACCGTTCATCCTTCCCCAGCCCCAAGCCATAGTGACCACCCATGCTTCCCAGATAGGGTGGGGGGCATTATGTGGGAAAGACAGTCCAAGGCACATGGTCCCAATTGGATGCCAGTTTGCACATCAGTGTTGTAGAAATGAGGGCAGTGCTATATTAGCATTGCAAGCATTCCAGGATACCCTCCCTCTAGGGACAGTTGCAGTTCAGATGGACAACATGTCAGTAGTCTGGTACATAAACAAACAAGGGGGAACCAAATCTTATCCACTATGCCAAGAGGCACTCAGAGTTTGGCAATGGGTGATTTCTTCCAACCGCTTTCTGATAGCAACACACATTCCAGGAAGTTCCAGTGTGATAGCAGACAAATTAAGCAGGACAATTCTGATGCCTCACAAGTGGTCTCTGAACCCTGTAGTGGTGGACAGGATTTTTTGCCATTGAGGCCAACCATGCTGCAACCTATTTGCTATTCCCATAAACAATAAGTGCAGAAGTTACTTTGCCCTAATTAGGCACCCAGAAATGCTCTTCTCCACAGTTGGCCTCCTGATCTGCTATATCCCTTTCCCCCATTCATCTAATTTCACAATTCCTAAAGAAAGCCAAAAAAGATGAAGAATTCTATACTCCTCATTGCCCCATTCTGGCCTCAACAAGTTTGGTTTCCCTTCCTCAGGCCTCATCTGTTACAGAAATCATGGATCCTGGACCCAGTTCCAGATATACTCACTCATATAGAGGGCATGTTCACCCCAAGCTTCAACGCCTCAAGCTCACTGTCTCCAATTCCCATGATAGCCAGGCATCCCTCCCTTTGTTCCTGTGTTCAACATATTATCATTGCATACCACAAACCCAGTACTAGAAAACTGTACCAGTGCAAGTAGAAAAGATTTACCAAATGGGCTTTGAACAAAGGCCTTGATCTTTTTGCTCCTATCCAGCATGTCTTAGATTTCCTTAACTCTCTTTTTCAATCTGGTTCCTGTGCTTCTACAACAAGGGTCCATCTAGCAGCAGTTTCAAATTTCCATTCATGTTTGAATAATGCTCCTATAATGTCTCACAAACTTTGTAAAGCCTTCTTGAAAGGGCGTTTCTTACTAAAACCCACTTACAAAGAACCAGTTCCACCATGGGATCTAACTACCATTCTTCAAGCTCTAACCAAGACTCCCTTTGAACCTTCAGCATCTTGTCATCTCAAATATTTGTCATGGAAGACTGCCTTTTTAGTAGCAATTACATCTGCAAGAAGGGTTTCCAAATTGCAAGCCCTGTCATGCAAATTGCCCTACCTGATCTTTCATAAAGACAGAATGGCACTAAGAATAAACCCCTCCTTTCTGCCCAAAGTAGTCTCTGAATCCAATATTATTCAGTCATTACAATTACCTACTTTATTTCCAACAAAGGAGAATATGCAATTCATTTACTAGATGTGCACAGACGGTTGCGTTTTTATCTTCACAGAACAAAATTAGATCAGTTATTTGTAGCCTTTCTGCCCCTGCACATGGGCTATTCAGTTACTAAGTTTAGCTAAATGGCTGAGACTGCATCACATTCATTTATCAATCTCAAGGTCTTCAACTCCCCAAAACAGTTCAAGCCCATTCAACAAGAGCGACATCAGCAGTTTTTTTTCTGCCAGAGCATCTCTAGATGACATCTGTGCAGTAACCATATGGTCTTCTCATCTTATCTTCATTGCCCATAACGAATTAGACCAGGTCTCGAGGAGTCCAGCATCCTTTGGCTCTATGGTGCTTCAGAATATTCTTCCATGAGACCTTCCAAGGCTAAATGTAGCTGGGAATTCTGTCCCACCATCAAGGATTAGGTGAAGATTAACAACATCAGATAAAGAAGTTTTATGTCTTACCATAATGTTCCTCTGTGTTCATTTTCACCAATCCTTGACATATACCCACCCACCTTCCCCCACCCTAAGACTCTTAGTAGACCTCTGTAGTCCTGATCTAGTTTCTCATTAAGAACTCAGATGGTTTTGTGTGTGTGTGTATGTATATATGTATATATATATGTATATATATATATATATATATATATATGTATATATGTCTGTATATATATATATATATATATATATATATATATATATATATATAAAACATTCTATCTTTTGATATATTCTGCCATCTGACAAACTCGATCTGAGGTAATCTCGGTGAGGAGCATTGTAGGTAGAGTCTGGCTCGAGAATTTGGTAAGCGTGAGCTGAAAATGCAGCCAAGTCTGTTCTGAGGGTTTGGAATTGAGCCCACCATAAAGGATTGGTGAAGATGAACAACACAGATGGAACTATGTAAGACATAACTTCTTTTTTACTCCTACAGAGCAATCAAAAATCACTGCTTAACTGTGTGTCATGCACTCTCACAGTTCTCAGATGGGGTGTTTTACGTGGACACCCTACTGAAGCATGAAAGCCTATTGCTCATTGGTCCAAATGAAGGTTTTCAAAAAAGTGCACACTTTTTTGCAGCCATACTGTAGATCTGCCAGTATTGATTCATACCAATCCGCTCTTACAGAAAAAGTTTTTTTAATGACATGGATTTTAAAATTAAACTGGTCTGCAACACAAATTAAATTTGTTTAATGATTGGGATGCTGCTGAAGCATATAAACTGCATATTAGGTCTGCAGCCATTTATATGAAAAGGGTAAAAATATTGGAATATATACAGGCTTTGGAGACTTCCAATGTCAAATACCCAGCTGACTTCAACTTAAAATAGCTCCAGTGGTGAATATTTTTTAGAATTTCTAATCAAAACAATCTTAATAATAAGCAGTTAACTAAATTAATAGTGATAGTTTGTGGATAATTTATTCAGTAGTGTGTACAATAAAAACCCATTCTGTTTTAGAACACTTTCATAAACTTTATAAGCCTTTTATGCTGATGAATCGATCCTTGCCACCCTGCTATAGCCTGATTTTGCTCATAACAATGCTGCCAGAGAATCAACAAATTTTGTTTGCCAGTGGAAGATAAATGGAAAGTTTTAATTGTATTGCCTTCCTGCTTTTTACAGTTTTGCACTTGTTATACAATACATAAATGACTTAAAATGATATATAACTGTTGTAGGCTACACACTAAAGTGCGCTAGCCTGTTTATAGCATTTACAGTGTTTTCTGTGTGTTTTTCCGCTGTGTCCTGAAAAAAACAAAATATCTTTTCCCGCTTTTGCTGAACTAGATTAGTCCAGATTTCAGGCTTTGCTGAATTCCGGACTGTGGTATAGTTTCCTGTGCTGCCCATATCCTTACTTGGATAGGAGGAAGCTTCTCTGTTCACCAGTGAGAGTGGGGAGCTTTGAGCAGCCTATGTGTCCCTGGAGGAGTAGTCTCAGCCCTGAAACTATTAGGGTCAATTCCCATCTCTTTTAGTTTCCCTGCTTTAAAACCCACATTTGTGCAGTTTTGCGACAGTATACAACTCCGCACAGCTCCTCGTGGTGTCCTGTACAGAGACCCTCACCAAGAATGATGCCACAGTACAAAGACAAAATGATCAGTTTTAACATTTGGCTTAATTACTGGTGTCATTCAAAGGGGATCCAATGTCTGTCTGCTTGGGATGACATGCTCGACACGCCACGCTGCTTCGCAAGGGATGGCTTGCACCTGTCACCCCTGGACTTCCGGATATTGGCCAAGGCTCTTGCCACCCCCACAGTGCCTTTTTTAGGCAAGGCTCAAATAACAAACCTACCTCCCTAGAAAACACAAGTGGAAAAAAAATAAGGGTAATGCTGCTCAATGCCAGAAGTCTAAACCTCAAGATGCACGCCCTCGAAGCCCTCCTCAGTATGGAGAACATCGATGTCTGTGCAGTGACTGAAACCTGGTTCAAGGCTCCTGAGAGCACCCCAGCACTATCAGGTTTTACCTCATATCATGCTTTCCGGCCCCAAAACTTGGACCGAACCACAAAAGGAGGGGGAGTATCCATATTCATCAAAGATACCCACACCTCCAGGTTAGTGGCAACGCACGAAGCATCGGAAACCATCCAGGTGCAACTAACCATAGGCAAAACTGCCTTACAATTTGTAGCATGCTACAGACCACCCTCTCAAACTCAGGAAACTCGCACAGCCTTCCTGAAGACACTGGAGAGTATGAATGTCTCTCCAAATACCATCATATTGGGAGACATCAACTACCCAAACATAGACTGGGAACATTACTCAAGCCCAAACACCCTAGCCCAAAGGTTCCTAGAATTCATAAACTCAAATGCGATGGAACAACTAGTCACCATTCCCACAAGAGGAGACAATATACTAGACCTGATCATCACAAACATGGGGACAAAATGCTCCACACCGGAAGTATATCCCTCATTGGTAAGATCAGACCATAAATTAATCTCACTGGAAATCCACATCCCGCCCCACCTCTGCACAAAAGACCACAGTGAAGAACTTCTCAAAAGCCAACTTCACACTTCTTAAGACTGAAGTAGTATCCTTCAAGGTCCCTGGGCCAGTGGAAACCACAACCCACACTGCTGAATCCTTTGCAAATGCCTTCTACGGGCACCTTCAAGAATGCATGGATCATGCAATCCCAAATAAAACCAAGACCCATTCCCCCAAAGGCAAGCGCCCGGTCTGGTGGACCCCAGCCATAAACAAACTTTACAACAGAAGGAGGAAGCTACTACATGACAGAGCAAAATCCCTAAATGGGAAGGCATCTCTGATCAGTACTAGCAAAAAACTACGATCACTCATAAAATCATCCAAGGCCAACTTTGAGAGAAAAATCACAAAAGACACAAAAGACAGTCACAAGGCCTTCTTTAGCTATGTTAGAAACCTGGGTGGAAACTCCCAGATATGCTCAAAGTTAGTCCAAAATGACAATAAATACACTGAATCCACTGACATTGCCAACATTCTGGCAGATAGGTTCAGTGCAAATTTCTCCTACCCCCCCCCCAAAAGGAGAAATAACTATCCCAGCAGAGTGTAGCCTCCCTAACATCTCAGATGCCCAGGTGAGAGCCGCCCTCTCTAAAGCTAAAAACACAGCATCAATGGGACCGGGCTGTGTGCTACATGAACTCCAAGAGGAACTAAACCCAAACATAAGGCTGCTGTTTAATCTTAGCCTTACTACAGGATACGTACCCAAAGAGTGGCGTACGGCAACAGTGGTCCCACTTCACAAAGGCGGTGCTTCTACGGACCCTGGAAATTACCGCCCCATAAGCCTGACGAGCCTGGTCTGCAAAGCTATGGAGAGGATCATTATGGAACTCATAAACAAAGTCATTGGGGACCTACAGACATTGGATCCTACCCAATTTGGCTTTGTCAAGGGCAGATCCTGCCTTTTGAACTTGGTCGACTTTTTTGAAACCGTCACTAAGGCCATTGATGAAGGTAAGGCAGTTCACACAGCCTACCTTGACCTTGCAAAAGCCTTTGACACAATACCACACTCGGGCATCATAGACAAACTCACCAGCTTAAATGTAAACCCATATGTCACGAGATGGGTTGCAAACTGGCTCAAGGACAGAACCCACAGGGTCAGAGTTGCTGGAGCTATGTCAGACTCTAAGCCAGTCACAAGCGGTGTCCCACAGGGCTCAGTCCTGGGACCCCTCTTGTTTGGCATTTATTTTTCCGAGGTGCAGGCAAACATAGGAGGATTGTGGCTGACAAAGTTCGCAGATGACTGCAAACTGGGTGCCATAATTGATACTCCAGCGGACACAAACATCCTTCAGAGAGGACTCGTAGAAACGGATAATTGGTGCCAGAGCCATGGCCTTAAGCTTAACGCCAAAAATGTATAGTCATACCCTTTGGGAAAAACAAGGTACCTACAAATTACCACATAGGTGGTAATCCATTAAGTACGGAAAAGGTAATCAGGGACCTAGGGACCCAGGTTGACAGTAACCTCTCTTTTGACACTCACATTGCCAAAGTGGTTAGGAAGACCTTCTATATTGCCCACCTTATCATGAAGGGTTTCACATCTAGATCAAGAAAGGTCATTGTGCCCCTGTACTCATCTCTTATTAGGCCAATGATTGAGTACAATGCCCCATTTGGGATGCATCTTACCAGACACCTGCAGCAGTTGGAAAGACCCCAAAAGTTCCTCACCAAGAGGATAAAGGGTCTTGAGCATATGTCATATGCTGCCCGACTGAAAAAACTCCAGCTCTATTCAGTCGCATACCGCCTACTCAGAGGTAACCTGTGCCTAACGTACAAGGCCATGTCCAATCCGGAATTAATGGACATGCTCCACCTCAAAAAATCCAAATCCATCAGAGCCACGAGAGCAAGAGACTTAAACCTCAACACAGAAATAAATAGGACATGCTGGAGGGACAGATTCATAACCCAGAGGCTCCCTACACTCTGGAACAGAATCCCAATCCATGTTAGGCAGAGCCCCTCATTAACTCTATTCAAGAGAAGTCTTGAGTGGATGGGAGATCGTAGGTTTACCCCGGGGGTCATCTCTGTGTCACTACTAGACAGAGGCACAGTAAACTAAACCCTAAATGGGCATAGTATTCTCATCCTAAGGGGTGGTGAAAGCCACACACACTCTGGCCAGGCTTATAAATGCCCTAGGGCAGATAGCCTAGTACGAACCTATGAACCAAGAGAGACTTTTACCAGATTTAATTATTTTTTTCTCTGTTTTTTTGCTCCGACTGCCTTTTCCTGTCTAAAAAGTGAGTTTCTAACTGATCTGTGCTTGAAAAAGTTTTAATTGTATTGCCTTCCTGCTTTTTACAGTTTTGCACTTGTATATCATTTTAAGTCGTTTTTGTATTGTATAACTGTTGTAGGCTACACACTAAAGTGTGCTAGCCTGTTTATAGTATTTACAGTGTTTTCTGTGTGTTTTTCTGCTGTTTCCTGAAAAAAAAAAATTCTCTTTTCCGGCTTTTGCTGAACTAGATTAGTCCAGATTTCAGGCTTTGCTGAATTCTGGACTGTGGTATAGTTTCCTGTTTGCCCATATCCTTACTTGGATAGGAGGAAGCTTCTCTGTTCACCAGTGAGAGTGGGGAGCTTTGAGCAGCCTATCTGTCCCTGGAGGAGTGGTCTCAGCCCTGAAACTAGTAGCTTGTTGGCTGTTTTGGATCAATTCCTATCTCTTTCAGTTTCCCTGCTTTAAAACCCGCATGTGCGCGGTTTTGCGTGTAGTGCAGTATCGGGCAGCGCTGCTTAAACGGGTTTAAACTATTCCCGGCTCCACAAAGTCGGCTCTTCACTTTTTCCCTTAGAACTGATCTAAATCTCAAAGTAAGCACTGTATTTTCATTCTAAAGCCCTGCACTTGCTCTTATAAGTAATCTTATAAGTAAACACTAATAAACTAAAGCACTACACTCTCTTATGCTCCTTTTAAGTACGTGGCTCCCTATTGATCCTTTCTGATCAGTCAAAAAGTAGTTCCTTATACTATTCTGGCATGTCCAAAAGTCAGTTTCGGGTTTACTCTCCAGTCCAGCTGGTGAATCTGGGAATCTTGAGGCAATGTTACAACTGCCTTATGTACACAGACCACCCTCTCCTCCCAACAAGCTCAAATATATGTGAGAGATGCAACTATATAGCCAAACTGGAGGCTGAGCTCTCTCAACCCAGTAATGGCACAGTCAGTCAGGAGGAGAAGGGAACCACACACCACAAATCCAGTCACACATAGACCTATCACATCAGCAAACTAAACACACAAAAACATACTTGGAGGCTCTAAATAAAAATCTGCCTAAGCAACAGAGACCTCCAAAGCAGACGTCCAAGCAACCCCTACCCCACAACAATACCCACGTATCACATAGTTCACAAAGTCAGTGTGCCACACAGTCACAGCCCTTAAGGCTAAACAACACACCTAATACACTTGTAATATGTGACTCTATTGTCAGAGACACTGACGTCCTACTCACCAGACTGAACAAGGAGAAGGTCACTGTAAGCTGCCTGTCGGGTGCCAGGATCCGCCACATAACACAAGCACTCTGGTCACTCCAAAGCAAGTACAAATATGACTCCGTCATTGTCCATGCTGGTGTGAATGACCTGAGATGTACCTCCCTGGACTACATGAAAAGAGACATAGAGGAGCTCTCTGATCATGTAGCCAAGGCCGGCGTGACCCTGACCCTTGAGTAGCATCTTGCCCTCACCAAGAATGATGCCACAGTATAAAGACAAAATGATCAATTTTAACAATTGGCTAAAGTATTGGTGTTATTCAAAGGGGATCCAGTGTCTGTCAGCCTGGGATGATATGCTCGACAAGCCACGTTGCTTCGCTAGGGACGGCTTGCAACTGTCATCCCTGGGCTTTCGAATACTGGCTAAGGTTCTTGCCACCCCCATAGTGCCTTTTTTAGGCAAGGCTCAAAAGACAAACCCACCTCCATAGATAACACAAGGAAAAAAAAATAAGGGTAATGCTGCTCAACGCCAGAAGTCTAAACCTCAAGATGCACGCACTCGAGGCTCTCCTCAGTATGGAGAATATAGATATCTGTGCAGTAACAGAAACCTGGTTCAAGGCTCCCGAGAGCGCCCCAGCACTATGAGGTTATACCTCATACCATGCTTTTCAGCCCCAAAACTTGGACTGAACCACAAAAGGAGGGGGCGTATCCATATTCATCAAAGATACCCACACCTCCAGGTTAGTGGCACTGCACAAAGCATCGGAGACCATCCATGTGCAACTAACAGTGGGCAAAACTGCCTTTCAGTTTGTAGCCTGCTACAGACCACCCTCCCAAACTATGGAACCCCACTCTGCTTTCCTGAGAACACTGGAGAATATGAAGGTCTCTCCAAACACCATTATATTGGGTGACTTCAACTACCCAAACATTGACTGGGAAAACTACTCAAGCCCCAACACCCTCGCCCAACGGTTCCTAGAATTTATAAACTCGAATGCTATGGAACAACTGGTCACCACTCCCACAAGAGGGGAAAACATATTGGACCTGGTCATCACCAACATGGGGACTCTGTTCCACACCAGAGGTATACCCCTCATTGGTAAGGTCAGACCATAAATTAATCTCACTGGACATCCATATCCCGTCCCCACCCCCAGCCAAGGAAACCACGGTGAAGAACTTCTCAAAAGCAAACTTCACACTTCTCAAAACCAAGGTGGAATCCTTCAAAGCCCTCGGGCCAGTGGAAAATATGGCCCAAACCACAGAATCCTTTACAAATGCATTCTATGGACACCTACAGGAATGCATGGATCATGCTATCCCAAATAAAACCAAGACTCACTCCTCCAAAAGCAGGAGACCTGTCTGGTGGACCCCGGCCATAAATAAGCTATACAACAGAAGGAGGAAGCTACTACATGATAGAGCAAAATCCCAAAAAGGGAAGGCATCTCTGATCAGTACTAGCAAGAAACTACGATCCCTCATAAAATCATCTAAGGCCAGCTTCGAAAGAAAAATTGCACAAGACACTAAAGATAATCGCAAGGCCTTCTTTAGTTATGTCAGGAACCTGGGTGGCAACTCCCAAATATGCTCCAAGTTGGTGCAAAATGACAAAAAATACACTGAACCCACAGACATTGCCAACATCCTGGCAGACAGGTTCAGTGCAAACTTCTCCCCCCTTCCCCTCAAAAGATCAAATGTCTATCCCAACAGAGTGTAGCCTCCCTGACGTCACAGATGCACAGGTGAGAGCTGCCCTCTCCAAAGCAAAAAACATGGCATCAGTGCGACCGGATGGTGTCCCAGGCTGCGTCTTACATGAGCTCCAAGAAGAACTGAACCCTCACATAAAGTCACTGTTCAATCTCAAAAAAGTCTGACAAATTACTGCTTCACAGGTAAACGCCCCTGCTCAGAGAAATATAAAAAATTTTGTAAAACAACCAAGTACTGAGCAGGAGTGTGAGAGAAAATAACAGAAGATAACAATCCAAGATGTAAAATCCACGTAGTTTATTGCAGACAAGAACAAACGGATAAGCGCTTTCACTCTATCAGCTTCTTCAGATCCATGATCTGAAGAAGCTGATACAGTGAAAGCGCTTATCCGTTTGTTCTTGTCTGCAATAAACTACGTGGATTTTACATCTTGGATTGTTATCGTCTGTTATTTTCTCACTCTCACTCCTGCTCAGTACTTGGTTGTTTTACAAAACTGTTCAATCTCAGCCTTACTATAGGATATGTACCCAAGGAATGGCGTACAGCAACAGTGGTCCCACTCCACAAAGGTGGTGCCACAACGGACCCCGGAAACTATCGCCCTGTAAGCCTGACTAGCCTGGTCTGCAAAGCTATGGACCATATCATCATGGAACTCATAAACAAAGACATTGGGAACCTCCAGACACTGGATCCTACCCAATTCGGCTTTAAGGGCAGATCTTGCCTCTTGAACCTGGTCGACTTCTTTGAAACAGTTACCAAGGCCATAGATGAAGGGAAGGTAGTCCACACAGCCTACCTGGACCTTGCAAAAGCCTTGGACACAATACCCCACTTGGGCATCATAAATAAGCTCACCAGCTTAAATAACCCCTATGTCACAAGATGGGTAGCAAACTGGCTCAGGGATAGAACCCACATGGTCAGAATTGCAGGTGCCATGTCAGACTCTAAACCAATTACAAGTGGCGTCCCACAAGGCTCAGTCCTGGGACCTCTCTTCGGTATATATTTCTCTGAGGTACAGGCTAACACGGGAGGACTATGGCTGACCAAGTTCGCAGATGACTGCAAACTGGGTGCCATAATCGACTCTTCGGCTGACACAAGCATCCTCCAAAAGGGTCTCACAGAGATGGATAACTGGTGCCAGAGCCATGGCCTAAGGCTAAATGCCAAAAAGTGCATAGTCATCCCCTTTGGGAAAAGCAAAGTGCCCACAAATTACCACATAGGTGGTAATCCATTAAGTACGAAAGAAGTAATTAAGGACTTGGGGACCCAAGTAGATAGTAATCTCTCCTTCGATAATCACGTTGCCAAAGTGGTTAGAAAGACCTTCTATATAGCCCACCTTATCATGAAAGGGTTCACATCTAGATCAAGAGAGGTCATTGTGCCCCTCTACTCATCATTCATCAGGCCCATAATTGAATACAATGCACCATTTGGGATGTATCTTACCCGACACCTGCAGCAACTGGAAAGACCCCAAAAGTACCTCACCAAGAGGATCAAGGGACTCAAACAGATGCCCTATGCAGTTCGGCTAAAGAAACTCCAGCTCTATTCAGTTGCTTACTGCCTACTCAGAGACGATCTGTGCCTGATGTATAAAGCCATGTCCAACCCAGAATTAATGGACATGCTCCACCTCAGGAAATCCAAATCCCTTAGAGCTACACGCTCCAGGGACTTAAACCTCAGCACAGAAATAAATAGGACATGCTGGAGGGACAGATTCATATCCCAGAGGCTCCCCTCACTCTGGAACAAAATCCCAATCCATGTTAGGCAGAGCCCCTCACTGACCCTCTTCAAGAGAAATCTTGACAAGTGGATGGGAGATCGTACGTTTACCCCTGGGGATCTCTTCTGTGTCCCTGCTAGACAGAGGCACAGTAAACTAACCTTAAAAGGGCTATCTTCTGTGACCTACTATACAGCGGCGCAGTCTACTAATCTAAAAGGTTGGTGAAAGCCAAACACACTCTGGCTAGGCTTATAAATGTCCTAGGGCAGATAGCCTAGTATCAACCTATGACCCATACTGAATATGTATTTTTTTTGGTCAGGCATATACATTATTTGCCTTTGATCTTAGTTCTGACCAATGTTATTACATTGTTTGCTAGTTCAGTTTAGTAACCTAATCTTAAACTGGTTGAATGCATAACCCACTACATGTAGGCAGCACTGTTTCTCTTTCTGTATGAGTATTGAAGAGGCAAAATTGTGCACGGTTAGCTTTTAAAGCATGTCAGGTTAATTACTGTATTTGTTAAAAATATTCTAAACAAAAATATATGAATAATCATATTTTTGTTTCATAATTTGAGTTTAGATAACACTGTAGTTTCTAGAATAATGTTTAATGCAAAATGTATTCACTCCAGTGGAGCTCAGAAGCCTTTTGACAGAATCAAATTATGTCCTCACATTTCAAACAAATTTTCATGTCTCTGGAAACATAGGGGTTATAAAAGGAGTATTAATGACAAACTATTTTATAGTGGTAGTATTTTTAGGTTCTAGGTTTCTGTGATGCCCGTGCACTGGCCCAGCAATCAAGGAGCCTCAGTCTTCACCACTAACACCAGTGAGGGGTGTCTATATAGGGAAAGGATAATAAATACAGACACAGTAAATTACAATTTCCCTTAAGAGCACACGGAGATCAGTCAGACTGGGGCTGGTTTCTCCCTTTTTCTCCAGGTCCCCAAATAAGACTCCCCACTGGCACAGCTATAGGGTCCAGATCTCAGCCTGGTGGGCAAGCTAAAACCTCCAGCACCCTCTCTTTCCAACCAGTGCTTCATGTCCATGCCCAGGTAGCTGACACACACACACACACACACACACACACACACACACACACACACACACACACACACTTTGAGATGAGTTATATACAACCCCACAGACACTGCTGGGTAAGGCTGGCACAGGATGTCCAGCTGTGCCCCTTTTTCCCCAGAATATACTTTAGTACCCCTTGCCACTACCCACTAATGTCAGCTACCAAAAGGCCCTTATGAAAGGGTGTCCAATTATACTGTGCAATGTTGTTATCCAAACGGCAAGTGTGACTGAACAGCAAGGCTATTGGAGTGGCTTTGTACAATATTACTAAATACATGCAATGTACTCTAGAGCTTAAATTATCTCTACACAAAACAGCCACATTTGAAAGATTTAAAAATATTTAATAAATAATAAAAACACAAGACAATACTTCTTACTACACAGTGCTAGTAAAGAGTTCAGAGATCACAGCGAAATACTTAATACAGAAGAAAAGTTCTGACATCAATACAGAAAAAATAATCTAATCTTCCTAGTTATATCTAAGAGAAAACACAGCTCTAAAATAAACTTACAGATAGAACACAGGCAGTGCTGGTGAGTTGGATGTTCTCAAGACAAATGCTAAAATGCTCCGAGTCCTCTCTCTCCTTAAATTGATAACACGGTACCACTGACTCATTTCAGATTACACCATTGTTTTCTGTTTCCCAGGCTAACAGCAGCTCATTTACTTTTTTAACATCTCTTTTGCAATCTTGCATCTGCAGGAAGCTACAGCAATAAAAGACATTCCACATGTAAACTGTAGTAATTATTCCTTGACCTAAAACAATAGAAAGAATATGCTAGCCCAGACAGACTGACTCCGAGTTTTTGATCAAAGAATTTCACCATGCTTGACTTGTCAGCTTTCTTTCAGCAGAGTGCACTGTTACATTTTTTTTCAGTTCAACATCCAATACAATCTTTTCACATTTAAGAGAACAATCCTGTGGCTTACATTAATATTTACAAATGACAAAATTATCTATAAAATTCTATCTGGCTAGGCTGGCAGCCTTCATCTATCTTAACAGTCTTGAACTGAATTTTATAGGTCACAGTAACTTTTACGTTTATGATATTTTGTAAACAACTTGCAATATCTCAGCAACCATTTTTATTCATCTGAGTGAGAGCTTTCATATGAGGCTAAGGAGTTCTCTGTTACTTGGTTGTTGAGATATTTAAAAAAATGTGAAAATTATATCTATATAAATTAATATCATAAAAAACAGTTAATATCTCTTTACCTGCACTAGACAGAGGTCAAATATTCAATCAGATTTGTCATTGTGTGAACTTTAAGATGAAATATTTTAAAACCTTGTATATTGCATGGTTTTGGAATTATTGATGCAAAAATGAGCAAGCGATATTTGATGCTTAGAGGCGGCAGTGGCAGGTAACGGCAGATGCACCTGGAGGTGTTACTCAGATGTAATGGGTTAAGTAATCAGCACTGGAACTATACCTCGTTTATTTGCATTTGTTTACCAGGGAAGAATGAATGGACCATCAATCCCTTTTTAGAAGTGGCTCATGGATAGAAGTTCCAGTTTATTTATAGATAGCATCAGAGTACAAGTGAGAGTTTCAGATGTTACAAGTAGTAAAAGTGCAGAGGTTTGGTTAGTGGGATAATATATAAACATTCCAAAGGGAGGCACTGAATAAATCAGTACTATGTACATTGTGTACTTAAGCAGTAATATGTGCATGATGTACATAAAATCTTTGAGGTAAAATTGTGTTTAATGCTTCTACATGTTGGACAAGTTAGAAGGCATATTTTTCCATGGAGACACATTGATATCAATGTAAGCATAACATTGAGTAAATTTAGCTAGGGGCAACAGGAGAGGCATTGCCAGCAGTTAAGTGAGCTCAGAGATTGATCTTAATAGTTTGTGTATACTCTGTGTGCCTCAGGGTGAAGAGAGAGTGTTCCATAGTTGTCAGTACAGCTGGGAGTATAAGGCATCTCCATGAGAGCTGAGTTCTGTTGAGAGGTTAGGAATTTATCATTGGAATCTTCTTCTTTCGGCTTTTCCCAGTTAGGGGTCGCCACAGCGGATCACCATCTGCTCATGATTGGCAGTGGAGTTTTACAGTGATGAGTTGCCAGCCTGGCGCCCAACCTTCCACAGAAGGCACACACATGCACACACTCATGCCTAGGGCCAATTTAGTGTGTGCAATCTACCTACAGCATGTCTTTGGGATGTGGTTGGAAACCGGAGCATCCAGAAGAAACCCACGCAACCACAGGGAGGACATGCAGACTCCACACAGAAGGCACCCCAGCCGGGGATCGAACCGGAGAACCTCTTGCTGTGAGGCGGCAACGCTAACTGCTGCACCACCGTGGCCACCCAGGAATTTATCATTGGAATAAAGTTGTAAATAGGGGTTATATCATTGTAGAAGCATATTTAAAGATGGGCATCTGATGATTTGGTGAAGTATGTTGTAGGCTATTTTTAGTGGAGTGTAATTTAAATAATTGAATTCAATCATAACATAGGCTGGGTGCAGCAGATCAGCAGAGAGTAGCTGTATGTCTGTTGAGTAATGAGATAGGGTTTTGCCCAATAGATAATGCCATGTGGCTCAAACTTTAAACTTCAGGTTTTTGTATATAGTTATTCCAAGGAGCTTGTGTTAGAAAGAATGATATAAAGTTTTTTTGAATTGGCTAATGTACCTTTGGGCATGAAGAGTATTACTTTTTCTGTTTTCGAATTAGTTACTATGTTACAGTTTAGCTGCCATTGTTCAATGGAGTAATAGGATGGTTGGGTGGTGGTCAGTTGTGGTGGGAATTGAGCAGATAAGGGTGGAATCATCTGCATATTGGATAAGTGCACATGGTCCAGAGGAGTTCATGAATATGTTAAATGGCAGACGACCAAGAATACAACCTTGAGGGAACTACTGTTTTCACTGGTAGAAAGGTAGAAAAGTTATTTTGCCACTTATATTGGATTTGATTCATTACATAACTTAGAAACCTCATTAGAATTCAATTACAAAGGTTGAGTTCTATGAGGGGAGTGGCTTTGGGTGAAAAACTGCCAGATGCTTTAGAGAGGTCAAGGCAGTTGGCAGAGGCTGGACTGTTGACATGACTGATGAATGGTATTGAGGAAGAATAGTTGGGTTGTAGTGTTATACTGTGGATAGAATCCATGTTGGATAACAGAAGTGGATATTGAAGTTGTAAGTGGAGACATCTGTATGGGATTTTAGATAGAAGTAAAGCTATAGATCTGCAGATGCTTAGAGTGATTGATTTGCTGGTTTTATGTTGAGGTATGATATGAGACTGTTTCCAGGCTGAGAGAACATTGGACGCAATAATGCTTTTACAAAAATATGGAGATGAGGCATGCTAATGCTTTGGCTATGAGCTTGACATAAGGCACTTTCTCGGCATAAAAGAGTAGTTGGCTTAAATTTTAACAGTAGTATTTTTTACACTTGAGATAGGAACAGGTTTAAGAGAGAAGACCATTTTATCTCAGTGGTTCTGGATAGTTGGGAGTGTATATAATTGTTGCCTCACAGCAAGAGGTTCTCCCATTCGATTCTCGGCTAGAGTGCCTTCTGTGTGGAGTCTGCATGTCCTCCCCGTGGTTGAGTGGCATTCGAAAGACATGCATAGAATGGGTGTGCCTTCGCTGAAGGTTGGGCGTCGAGCTGGCACCTCGACACCCGTAAAAAACCTACTGCCAATCATTAGTGGACCGGAGTATCGCTGTGGTGACCCCTAAAAGCGGAAAGAACAACATAGATGTCTGACAAGTGAGGCTGCAGCATTGATTGAGTAATGAAGGAACATGCTGTTGTATTTTCTGACTTATTTAGCATTAGGTAGAGTTAGTAAGCTTTACCAGGTCATTCTTTCATAGTACTTTGTTAATGGATCCTGATGGTCATTAGGGTTAGACTGTGGTAGGTCTATGTTGCTTTTGTTCATCTCAGGAAGACAGTCTACTTGATGTTTCACATTCATCCACAGGTTTAGGTGTGTCACAGTACAGGGGGAAGGAGTCTAAATTCAGTGTACTAGATGTTATACATTCAACAAGTGCATAAATAAAGTAAAAGTCTAGGATTGCCTGAAGATGCTTAAGTTAGTTTATTCAGCAACATGCCCATTTTAAGTCTCTGCAGTTCGGTTAGAGTATTGAAGAGTGGTGTTAGTAGCACATATTAAACTAGACTGGTTGCTACTTGACAGTCTAAATGCCTGTGAAGAAAAATGGGTTGTGGTCTAATTTTAAATAGCAAGTGGCTAATTGTTCTCTCTTGCCCGCTGTAGCACAAACAGTGTCATGCTTTCCTTTCCTCTCCTCTTGTTATTTTGGGCAATTGCACAGATTTAACTCCAGGGATCATCTTAAGTGAAAAATTTAATGTATTACGGAAGATGTATAGATCTTTCCTAAAATGGGAAAACACATTAAAAGCTTGCATAGCACTACTCTGGAATATTAATTATAGCTTATTATGTGATATATGTAAACAGTTATACCCTTCATCACTAGGGTACACAGACATACAATCCAGTAATGGATAGCATTATTAATTGGTCTCAGCCTGGCACTGGCATGAGTAAATGAGATTAAGATATTTCCAGTCTTTGACTTCCAAGATGGCTGCACATTGAGTATCAGCTTAACTATAGCTCTCCCAGTTAAAGTTAACCTGTTAATTACTTGCATACTGAAGAAGGGTTCTTGTCTGAAAGCTTTGTGTTTTTTTACTGTGTTCTATGAATAAACTGTTGAAATTTGCCAGTGTTTCCAGCTCTGGATTTTTTGTTGTTTAGATTATTTTTGTTTTCCAGTAGTGGTTCACCTTAGTTTTGGTCATATTTTGTTTGTTCTTGAATATGAGACTGCTCAGGAAGAGATGTTTCAAAAATAATAGAATTAGAGGACAGAACATGTAGGGAAAACCTGAGATTAGCAGATATACCAGAGAAGCTGGAAGGAACAAACTGCATTAATTTTATGAAAGTGTAAATAAGCAATTGGACTGGTATTCCACAGCAGGAGTTGTTTGTTGAAAGGGCACAGTGTGTGTATGCTCCAAACCTGGCTATGAGAAAGCAACCTAGACCTTTAATAGTAAAGATGCAATCCTACCAGTAGGAGTTGATTCTCACAAAACTGTGACAGGAGGACAAAATAAAAGTGGGAGACAGCAGAGTGTTTGTGGAGAATGATTATTCATTGTACACCAGGCAGAAGAGGAGTAAATTCATTCCACTATTCAGGGAATGTAGAGATGCAGGTGTAAGATTCAAACTGCTTGTACCCAGCTGTCTTCAAGGTATTCTTCCCTGGAGGGACAAAATAATTTTTTCTGAAGCACATGCTAAGGAGGAGATACAAAAGTTTGTCCAACAAAAAGTGAGCTGTGAAAGGAAATTCTTTTTCTTGTTCTAGTAATAAAGACCACAGTGAGACTGCACCTGTGAAATCTTTTCCACTGTTTCAATGGAAAATGTTGAAGAGAAGGAAGGGAGCACAAAAGTTGACTAGAGGAATCGAGAGTACATTGGAAATGAAGCAGACATGATTAGGGAGATGGTGACAAACATTGAAAAAAACAGTAACTTAATGTGGATTCCAATGCAATAATTATATTTGTGAAATATGACGGAACAAGAAAATCTGTAAATATTGGACTTTTTCAGAATTTGTTGGACTTGTGGGAGAACTGTAAAGTATATGCCCTACTTCATGTCATTAATGTTCGGAAAAAAATTTTGGGGAGGGGAAAAGTTAAAGTAAAAAAACTGTTTTTTTCTTAATAGTACTATTTATGTGGTGTATGGTTTTCTTTGCATGCTATAAAGTAAAACTTTCTCAATTATTTTAAGTGTAATGGGGACTGTAAATAGGTGCTGCTGTTCTTTTTTTTTTTCTCTCCCTCTCCCATATTCTCTCTTTTTTCTTGTTCAGTTTTAAGAAATGTAGGCAATGCAGTAAAAAAGCCTGGTTAAAAGAGCATGATAAAAGAAAAAAATTATGTGCTTTTTCTGTTTCTTGCATGGTGGAATGACTATGTTAAGGATCTTAGACTGAACAGTTTTAAGAGAAAGCAAGTAAATGAAAGAGTATTGAATATTATGAGGCTTTTTTTCTATCAAATGAATGTATGCTTAGTAGCAATTCTGTATCTGGCCCTCCTGTCTCCATGGAAACAGTCTACTAAAGAGAAATTCACTGTCTGGTTCTCATGTCTCGGTGGAGATAATCTGATAATGAGAAATTGGTGGTCTCCACAGATGCATGAAAAGCAATCTGATAGAGAAATTAATTTCAGTTTGGTGGAGAGTGATTGGGAGAAATAAAAGAAAGCAAACCTGGCTAGAAGATAATGTTCTCTGAAATAAGACAAAACCAGTTGGAACTTAGCACAGGCTGCACCGTGTGTCTTAGCATGGATAACCTTTCTTTTGGGTTAACTCAAGTCAATGAGTGTGGCTGTCCGGTTGCAATATTTGTTCCTATTAGGAGGGTAAAACTTCAACATTTGAAGAGGTACATAGTTTTGTGTGTTGGTGTATTACTAGGTTTTGGGGGTATTGGAGGTTTTGTTTTTATTTGAAGGCTTTCAATAAAACAAAAGGCTTTGTAAGATGTGACATGGGCTTAAATCAATATGATAAGATACCACTACATAAAGTTCAACCTGCCAAACAGTGTATGCATGTAACACAAGCTGGACTTAGAGACATTTAACAAAACGGTGTTATACATAAAAAGGTGAGAATAATAACTTTAATACCATGATGCTTTCTGTAATGTCTTTAAATGCCAATGGTCTCACAGATAAATAGAAAAATGAAAAAAACAGTGAACTATATACAGGAGGCATACTGGGAAAGAACTGAACATACACATTTGATAAAGGTTTTGAGGATGGATATTTAGTGAAATATCTGGGACAGAGGAAAATAAGTACTTATGTTAATTGCAAGAGGAGCTCCAGTAGTGACAGAAGAGGATAGAAAAGATAATGGTAAATTTGTAATGCTAAGGAGCTAGTGGCAAGGAAGAAGGATTACACTGTCATGCATTTATGCTCCACCTAAAACTGCTATAATGGAGGTTAAGAAAATTCTGGAAGAATTCCATTATCAGCAAGGAATATTACTTGTAGACAGGGACTGGAATTTGATTTGTGGCAGTGAATGTGTTGGGGGCCAAGAAGTGAAAGTATACAAAATAAGAAAGGAGGGTAGATTTTTGAAGAAATTTATGAAAATATTTGGCATGAAGATGTGAATTTACATGTTATTACCCAAGTTTTAAAAACTGGGCTAGGCTAGACAGAATTTATATTTCACAGGAACATGTGCATTTAATTGAAGGTCTTGATAGCACCTAATAACTATTTCATATCATGCGCCAATAATAACTAAAACAAAAACACAGGGTAATGAAATAAAAATGAGACACTGCCACTTTTCTGCATATCTGTTGAAAAGAGGAATTAAAAGAATGGGTAGTGGAAATTATTCAGGGGCTATTCGAGAGGATATAAATTACTTTTGAAAATATAGGTAGGGAGTGGGATAACATTTAGGTGGCATTAAAAAATAGGGTGGAAATAGAAATGCAGCTGTGATTAAGAAGTAACAAGAATTACTTAGAAGGGCTTACAAATGTTAAAGTATTACAGAATAGGGGGAAACTCAGAACAAGAGGCGAATCAGCTGCAGAATCCTAAGGGATTACCTTGATAATATACACAAGTTTAGAAAGATTGCTGTTAATTCACGTTTTTTTTTTTTTTTTTTTTTACAATATATTTAGAGTACAAAAAATTTTAGCATGATGACAACGGCAGCAGAAAGTAGAAAGGGGCTGTCACCAAGATTAGGGAGCCTATAACAAGGTAACTTCCACTCCCGGTCAACAAATTTAAATAAATAAATAAAGGTAACGAGATACCATAGAAGTTTTAGAAATATTATTGAAATTCTATGAAAGTCTGTATAAAGCAGAGAAATGTGGAAATAAAGATATAAATGGAAATGTTTATGGAAGAATTAAATATGACAAGGTTAGAGGCAGATGAGGCTCAATTACTAATGGCCAAGATAGGAAATGAGAAAAATTGTGTGTATAACCAATCTGCAGGAAAGTCCCCAGGAATAGATGGTAGCCCTGTGGAAGTTGGAAGCTAGGAGGGAAAAATGGATAAAGGTCTAGAAGGTTTGCTTAACTACATTTTAAGAGGAGGAGAAGTACCAACATCCTTGAAGAAAGCGGTGGTGACTGTAATACCTAACAAGGGGAATGATCCATCTTCATACAGGCCCATTTCAAGACTTAAACCATGATTATAAAGTGTTCATGCCTATAATGGCTAAAAGCATGGCAAAGGTGATGCCAAAATTGATAGATATGGATCAATGTGGTTTTGTGGAGCGGAGGCAAACATTTAACAACATTCACAGAACATTGATGATCCAGAGGGAAGCAGAATGCATTGTTGTTGTTGGGTCTTGATGCAGAGAAAGCATTTGATAGAGTAAGCTGGGACATTATGAGCAGGGCAATGAAAGCATTTGCATTTCCTGAAAAAAATTATAAGGTTGATTAAGAGAGTATGTGAGGGATTGGAGATGAAAATTAAAGTGGGCGGGGTGCTCTCTGATAATTTCTGCTTGAGCAGGGGAACCAGGCAGGGGTGTCCTCTTTCTCCTTTGTTTGCATTTTATTTGGAACCATTGGCAAAGAAAATAAGGGACTCAGAAATTTAAGGATATAATTGGTATGGTAGTCAAGAAAAGCTGACTCTATTTGCAGATGCTATTATTTTATACCTAACAAAACCATAAAGAGAGAGTGCAGTGTTGTGGAACATTTTGAGAAAGTTTCAAACCTTTTGGGGATACAAAATGAATACAGATAAATCAAAAGCAGTGCATTATATACCTACATATGAATTCATTCAGCAATATCCATAGTTATGGGGACATGATAAAATGAAGTATTTAGGACTATTGATTAAAATGATTCTGGTGTGGCAGCTAAGGATATGTGGGAAAAGATTAAAAAGATAATACAAAACTGAGAAAGTGGAAGATTTGTTATATGGATAGTAAGATACAAGCAGTTAAAATGCTTTTAGTCTCATTAATCTTGTACACTGGTCAGGCATTTATTTATTATTTGTTGACCGGGAATGTCTGACTGGGTCAGGAACCCATTTTCAGCAGAGGCCCGGGGAGAAAAGCTCCACAAACAAGTGCAGTTAACAATATATAAAACATTTCAGTGCGCATTGGTACAGTGGTCATTTGATTTACATTTGCATTAGAGAAGTACAAAGTAAATGTGTGATTTAAAAATAGAAAGTAAACAATTTCCTTAACATTTTCATTTGAGAATTACAAAGTAAAAATCTTTGACAGGTATAGGTAACATGGTCATTTCATTTGCATACAGGTGATTAGTTTGCAGTGTTAGAAGATAACTTGAATGGCATAAAAGCAGTTAGGTTTGAAAGTCTGAAATAATTGGCGGCTTTTAGGAAACAAGTTGGTTAGCATATCTAATTTGAAATGTTGGAAGGCTTAGAGGGATTGTTCTAAATAGAGTTAGTCTAGCTCAGGTGGATGTTTGGAGTGTAGTTTAGGTAGTTGGTAGGTATATCTTTGTAGGCTAAAGATAAAAGGATGCAAAGGTTAAGAGGAATGGGTAATGAGTGGGATTTGATGTTAGGGAAAAGAATGGATAGTTTAAAGAAGGGAGGAGGGGAGTATAGAGGAGGGGGAAGGAAAAAAAAAGGATTTATGGAATGGAAGGAGGGGTGGATGGGAGGTGGAGTGGAAAAATAGTTCTTGGGTTTATTTGAAGGAGGTGCAGATGTTTGTTTCTATTAGGTTTTTTTTTTAGTGTGAGTTTGAAATGTTTGTGGTTAAATGTCCTAATCTCCGATGGTAAGTCATTCCAGAGTTTTGTTACTGTGTAGTTTTTTTCTTTGGCCTATGTAGAATTACTAGTTGTTTGTCTTCAGATTGGAGGGTCCTGGTGGGTAAGTAGGACTGGAGAAGAGAGTTAAGTGATGGGCAAATGTGGAGTTGATATATTAATTTGTATGCCATATAAAGTTGGTGGTGTAAGAGGTGTGTTAGTTGGAACCAGTTAAGTTTTTGGAGAACTGTGCAGTGGTGAGTATTGTGGGGTGCATTTTTAGCAAATTTGGCGATCTTATTGTAACAGGACTCCAATTTATTTTTTAAGGTAGTCTTGGATGTTTGTCAGAATGTGGACAGCAAAAAAGAGAAAAGGGAGCAGGTAGGTATTGGCCAAGGTGGTGGTCTTGGCTGAGCTCATGAACTTTTTGTGGTGGTATAGCATTCCGAGTTTATAGTGGGTTTTCTTGATTGCATTTTGAATATTAGATGCCTTTCATTCATCCACAAGCAGAACTTGTTCAGATAAAACTCTTATACAAATTAACTGTTTAAACGTCTTTTTAAAAACAATCACATGTTAAAAAATCAATTTAACATTCATACCATTTTTCTAATTAAACATATTCCCGCAATATTAGCCATTTTGTTTCCAGTTTACTTCTCCTATAACAATAGAGAAACTGCTATGTATAAACATTCTCTACATAAAAAATTATGTTAATAAACGTATAATTCATTGCTATACATATGTATATGTTACAGTATATAAAATGCGAATTGTCATCTAGACAATCATTCATCTAGATAAACTTTAAAGCTTCAAAATATATGAAATTGAACACATATTTAATCCAGGATAACTTCCTGCATTTAGACTAAGCTGCCACAATAACTCTGACCATTCCAATAAAAGTGAATCTGGTCCACCTCTACTATCTTGTTCTATCTGGTCAATCACATTAAATGTAAACATATGTGATGTATATTCTAAATTGTGTTTTGCTAAGGCAATGTCTATCTTATTTTTCTTTATACTGTATATCTGTTCATATATTCTCTCCTTTATTTTACGGTCAGTCTTTCCTATGTAAAATGCTAGAGAAAATGTTCTTCCTGTATCTATATATCTGCAATAATTACACATGTATACATACCAGCATTATTCATTTTATGTAGTTTACTATTCCAACTAAGCAGGGTTTTTAAATTTTTCCCTTTTCTAAAAATAATCTGTGGTAAACTATTGAATTTATCAGGGACTAACGGTTGCCCCATAAGCAGATTCCAATTTTTATGTATTATATTTTTGAGATCCCCTGCATCCAAATTATATGTGGTAATAAATGTATATCTGACCACTTGCTTCTCAAATGATGTATTTACATGGCCTTCTTCACTTATTATGCTATTGGTGTTACTCATAATTATATTAGTCTTAAAACTCAAGCTAGGTGTATATATTCCTTGTTCTCTCTTATTCTGAACTTCATCTCTAAGTTCAGAAATCAATTCATAAGGGTATCCCCTTTGTATAAACATGTTACACAGAAATTCGCAGTCTTCATAAAAATCTATATCTTTTGTCACCATGCGTGCTGCTTGAACTAGCTGCCCTTTTATAACCGATCTTTTCAGATATGGGGGGGTGACAACTTGTATAATGTAAAAATGCATTTGAATAAGTTTTGTTTCTGTGTATTTGTGCTATATATTTTTTCTCATGTTTATCCTTCCATAATTCAATATCTAGATATGCTATCTTTTCCTCATTAAAATTAAATATGAATTCAAAAAATTCAGTTGTTCTATTAAGGTAATCCACCATTTGTTTTGTTTTATTCTAATCTCCTTTGATAATAATGAATATATCATCTATAAACCGCTTATAATAGTATATCATGTTTTTCATCTGACTATCTAGAATGAACTTGTGTTCCCAGAATGCCATTACAAGATTTGATAAACTACCTCGACAAGGTGAGCCCATTGCTACACCTGTGAGCTGTAAAAATAACTTTTTCTCAAAGGATATGTAGTTATTTGTTAAAATAATATCTAATAACTCTTCCATTAATGAAATTTCATTACTAGTAGCGCCATTCATTCTTAACATCATAGAGACCCATTCTATACATGTTTCATGAGTTATTGATGTATACAAATCTTTTATGTCTATTGTTACAAAATTGTATTCATTCTTATATTCCAACATATTAATATTTTCTAGACAAGTCCAGGAATCTTTACATATTTGGGTCTCCTGTTTTATATATTTCTTAAGAACAGTGTCCACAAATTTCGTACATGCATATGTAATAGAGTTCCTGGCATCTACAAGAGCTCTCATAGGTGGATTTGCAGGAGATTTATGTATTTTAGGGGTGCCAAATAAAATTGGAACTTTGGGTGCAGGCATAGTTAAGTAGTTAAATATGCCTACATAAATTCTTCCTTCAATAAATGTATTGTTTATATATGTCTTAAGTTGAGCGTATGCTATATTTAACTCATTTATGGAGACAGCTCTATAAATCTTACTGTTCAAAATACATTCCATTTTCTGATTATAATCCTTTATGTCCATAATTATGACCCCTCCCCCTTTATCAGGTTTCATAATTGTAATTGCGAGTTTGTGTTACGCAACATGTGTAATTATTGCACATATATAGATACAGGAAGAACATTTTATGTACGAAATAAGCTGGAAATACCTAAGAAATATACATGTAACTCAAAAGTTGTTGTTTTCATCACAGTATGTCAGTCTTGTCCAGCATTTTACATAGGAAAGACTAACCGTAAAATAAAGGAGAGAATATATGAACAGATATACAGTATAAAGAAAAATAAGATCGACAATGCCTTAGCAAAACACAATTTAGAATATACATCACATATGTTTAAATATAAAGTGATTGACCAGATAGAACAAGATGGTAGAGGTGGACCAGATTCACTTTTATTGGAACGGTCAGAGTTATTGTGGCAGCTTAGACTAAATGCAGGAAGTTATCCTGGATTAAATGATGTGTTCAGTTTCATGTATTTTGAAGCTTGAAAGTTTATCTAGATGAAAGTTTGTCTAAATGACAGTTCTCATTTTATATACTGTAACATATACATATGTATAGCAATGAATTATATGTTTATTAACATCAGTTTTTTTATATAGAGAATGTTTATACATGGTAGTTTCTCTATTGCTATAGGAGAAGTAAAATGGAAACAAAATGGTTAATATTGGGGGAATATGTTTAATTAGATAAATGTTTAATTGGTGCATTTAAGGTGGAGGTGGGATTACATCAAGGATCAGCTCTGAGCCCTTACTTATTTGCAATGGCGATGGACAGGTTGACAGACGAGATCAGATGGGCGTCCCCGTGGACTATGATGTTTGCAGATGACATTGTGATCTGTGGTGAGAGTAGGGAATAGGTGGAGGAGACCCTGGAGAGGTGGAGATATGCTCTAGAGAGAAGAGGAATGAAGGTCAGCAGGACTAAGACAGAATATATGTGTGTGAATGAGAGGGAGGATAGAGGAATGGGAGGATGCAGGGAGTAGAGGTGGCAAAGGTGGATGAGATTAAATATTTGGCATCAACAGTCCAGAGTAATGGTGAGTGTGGAAGAGAGGTGAAGAAGAGAGTACAGGCAGGGTGAAGTGGGTAGAGAAGAGTGTCAGGAGTGATTTGTGACAGACGAGTACCAGTAAGAGTGAAAGGGAAGGTCTACAAGAGGGTAGTGAGACCAGCTGTGTTATATGGGTTGGAGACAGTGGCATTGACAAAAAGGCAGGAGTCAGAGCAGGCGTGGCAGA
The DNA here is from genome assembly GCF_019279795.1 of Protopterus annectens. Taxonomy (NCBI): domain Eukaryota; kingdom Metazoa; phylum Chordata; order Ceratodontiformes; family Protopteridae; genus Protopterus; species Protopterus annectens. The sequence goes on along the minus strand of NC_056725.1, from coordinate 1,810,127,144 downwards.
GTTAAAAGATGTTAAGATTTGCACTGGGTGTGACGAGAGTGGACAGGATTAGGAATAAGTATATTAGAGGGTCAGCCCCAGTTGGAAGGTTTGGAGACAAAGCCAGAGAGGCAAGATTACGTTGGTTTGGACATGTGCTGAGTAGGGATGCAGAGTTTATTGGGAAAAAGATGCTAAGGATGAAGCTGCGTGGTAACAGGAAAAGAGGAAGGCCTAAGATAAGGTTTATGGATGTGGTGCGAGAGGGCATGCAGGTGGTTGGTGTGACAGAGCAAGATGCAGGGGACAGAAAGAAATGGAAGCAGATGATCCGCTGTAGTGACCCCTAATGGGAGCAGCTGAAAGAAGATGAAATGTTTAATTGGTACTTTTATGTTAAACCCCTACCACTTCGCGCTGCTGTGTTTTGCCGCTATTCTGATGTCCTTCAAGAATGCAACTGCAGTCATAACATATGGGTTGTCCTGCCTCAGGCAGCCCTCGGTCGGACGAATTCCAAAGTCTGAGTCCAGCGTCAGCTGGTGTCGCCTCCTCTCCGACGTCACAACGGCTGGAGTATAAAGGCATCGGCCGACGCCATCTTCTTCAGTCTTTCTTGCCGCGCGGTGCCGGAAGCAGAAGCAGTTCGCAAGTGCCGGTCGGTCAGCTCCTGTGTTTTCAGTACCGAAGTCTTCTAAAAGCTAAGTACCCCATTGGGGAACATTTATTCTTGCCTCAGCCGATGTCAGAGCAAATTGAGAAAGTTAATAATTGTTTGTCTTGTGGTAAACAAATACCTCATAAGGACTTCCATTCTCTCTGCCTTCCCTGCCTGGGCCCAGACCACGACGTCTCAGCCTGTGCTGCCTGTGCCTGCTTTAATAAGCGCACTCTTAGGCGCCGGGCAGAATTCGCCGAGGACTTCGGTGAATCTTTTGCGTATATCATGCCGTCGGAACAACCGACAACCCAATCTGCTAAAAAACGCAAGGACCGGGACCGACATCCTCGGCCCGCGTCCACTACCGATGTTTCTCCTAAACCCTCTACTAGCGCTCCGGCTCCTTCGGAAGTGGTAAATCTACTGCTCCAGGCCAACGACACAGCGCTAACACGACCTTCGGTCTCGGAGACCTCTCCGGTGCCGGTTGTTGATTTTCCTCCGGAAACCAAAGTTCTGGATCTACCCGACACCATTCCTGTGGACAAGGTAACGCCTGCACGTGGGGCTGCTAGGCCTCTTGTTTCCATGTCCATCAAGGCCTTTGCACGTGCTAAGGCCGCCAGTCAGGCCAAGGCCCATCCTAAACCTGCCCAGGCCCCTTCCTCTGATAAGCAGATCATGTCTCTGGCTGCAGATCTTATTTCCCTTATCAGGGGGTCTCAGCCTCATCCGGACAGGGGTTCTCAGCCACCTGCAGAGAAAAGGCCTAGAACTGAGCAGGCGGACGACCTCTCCTCGGATGAAGCCTCTGGGGATTCTGAGCACTCAAGAAGAACCCTTCCAGGCCTACGAGGACTCTGATGCTGAGGAATCTATTCCCTCTGCCTCCCCTCCAGATGATTTCTCATTTGGGGAAGTTCTGCATTCCATGAGGGAACACTTTCAATGGCAGGGTCAGGAATTCTCTGACTCCAGGAAAAGGCTTCGTACTTTCCTCAAGCTCCCCCAGCACAGACCTCTGGCTATCCCTCCAGTTATGGATGTTTTGGATGATGTTTTCTCTGACTCCAGTGCCAACCCTGACTCTCTTCCTCCTGCTCCTGTCAAGCCGGACAGATATTATAGGGTCCCTGACACTCACAAGCACCTTTTTAAGGCCCACTCTGTGGATCTAGAAACTATTTCACAGGGCCCCAAGGGAGTGGCTTCTTCCTCTGCCAAAAACCCACTGCCAGCTGACAGAGAAGCAAGGTCCCTGGAGAGATGGGGTAAAAAAGTATACACCTCTACTACCCTAGCCATGAGGTCTCTTAACTGCCTTTTTCACATGTTTCAGTACCAAGATTTTCTCCTGGATGATTTACAGAAAAAGGTAGCCTCTTCTGAGCCTATTGATAAAAAGGCACTGCAGGATCATATACATAACACTCAGCAGGTTAATAACCATTTTCTGCAGTGTGGTTATGATGCACTGGAAGCTTCATGTAGGGCAGCTATGACTGGGGCTGTAATACGTAGACATGCTTGGTTGAAGGATCAATCTTTGCCTGACCATGTTAAAGTAAAGTTACTGGATGCACCTTTGGAGAAACAAAAGCTTTTTGGTGCTACTGCACAAGATGTATTGAAATCCATAGAGGAAAAAGCAAAGTCAGTACAGACAGTAAAGGATTTCCTTCAGGTTCAGCCACCCAGATTCAGCAGAAACTGGCCCTCAAAGAATTGGTCCTTCCCCGGCTCTGACAAGTTTCAAAGGAGAAAAAGCAGACGAGCCAGGGGTAGAGGACAACACCGAGGATCTTACAGGGGCCGCCAATGGCAACCTCCAAATCAAAGAAGTGGCGCAGACAGTTTAGCTGCACCACAGGGACAATCACAATGACTTCACTATCGTACCGCCTACAAAGGTTCAAAGAGAAGCACCTTTGGGTGGAAAATTAGCCTTATTCTCACAAAACTGGCATATCTTAACCAAAGACAATTGGATTCTGGATTTGATAGACAATGGCTACAGATTCCACTTCCACACATTACCAATAAGACATGGCATGCCAAACCTGCCACATCATCAAAGGGCAGAGGCACTCTCTCAAGTTTCCAAGCTATTAAGTATAAAAGCAATAGAAAGGGTTCCTCCTCAGGAGCAAGGCCAGGGATTTTATTCAAGACTGTTCCTTGTTCCAAGTAAAGAAAACAAATGGAGACCCATACTGGACTTGTCAAATCTAAACACTTTCCTCATTGTGCCAAAGTTCAAAATGCTGACGTTGCAGCAGCTTCTTCCCATGCTGGGCAAGGGGTCTTGGCTGGTCACTCTGGACCTCAAGGAGGCATACCTGCATGTCCCAATCAGACAAAGCTGCAGAAGATACCTCAGATTTCTTGCAGGAACAGAGCATTATCAATTCTCAGCATTGCCGTTTGGCTTGTCTACTGCACCCAAAGTGTTCACGAAATGCCTGGCATCAGTAGTGGCACACTGCAGACAGCAGGGGATTCAAATATACCCCTACTTGGACTGCCTCATACAAGCAGACAACAAACAAACCTTAAAAGGGAATTTGGACTATGTCATGCATCTACGGCAGGCCTTGGGATACACAGTCAACATTCAAAAGTCAAAATTACTACCATCCCAACAGATTACATTCCTAGGAGCCAAACTGGACACAGAAACACAAATGGCCTACCTCACAGAGGAAAAACAGCAGCATTTACCAGAGTACTTCAAAGGCCTAGCAAAGCTTTCCCAGCTGACTGCAAGGAAAATCCTGCAGGCCCTGGGTTTCATGGCATCTTGTATTCTTCTGATACCTTTGGCAAGACTTCATATGAGAAAGCTGCAATGGTATTTAAAAGACTTATGGTCTCAACACAGCAACAGCCTAGAGGACATAATCCCACTTATTCCATGCCTGCAGAAGGAATTTCTATGGTGGGCTCAAGCCAGTCAACTAAACAAAGGCGTGTCTTTCAACAGACCTCAAGCAGGCCAAATGATCACAACAGACGCCTCAGACCATGGATGGGGGGCGCACATAGAGGGCAGATGCATTCAAGGTCTATGGACGCCAAAGGAAAGACATCTGCACATAAACCAAAAGGAGATGGCAGTGATACATGCCATCAAGACTTTCGAAAAATCACTACAAGAAGGACATTTGCTAATAAGGACAGACAACACCACTGTCATGTGGTACATAAACAAGCAAGGAGGCACTCACTCTTATCCCCTCTGCAGACTAACAATGCTTCTCTGGGAAAAATCCCTGAGCCTGAAGATACACTTACAATCCCAGTTTGTACCAGGCAAGGACAATGTACTGGCGGACAATGTGAGCAGACATTTCATGGATCCATACGAATGGATGTTGCACCCTCACATTTTCTCTCAACTGACAAGGACATGGGGAATACCGGACGTAGATCTTTTTGCTTCCCACCTAAATCATCACCTGGAAAAGTTCTGCACAAGGACTCACCACCCTCTAGCTTGGAAAACGGATGCTCTCTCCTTCAGCTGGAATTCTCTAAAAATTTATGCATTCCCTCCTCTGCCTCTGCTGACCAAGGTGATACTGAAAATAAAGGCAGAACAACCAACAGGCATCTTGATAGCACCAGACTGGCCAAGGCAACACTGGTACCCACTGCTATTGACCATAACTCGGACCAAACCATGGCCTCTGACCCTATGGCCCCTGCTCCTAATGCAACACAATTACAGGACTGTACATCAAGACCTGAAAACATTGCATCTGACAGCCTGGAGACTTCCATGACTTCAACACCTATCTCTCTTTCCAAATCTGTTCAAGAGATCTTGCTGGAAGCACGCAGACCTTCCACCAGAAAAACCTATTCAGCCAAGTGGAAAAGATTCAGCATCTGGAATGCCAAAAAGGGTCAGGACACAGAACTACTGAGTATTCCTCAGATATTGGAATACTTGGCAGAACTGTTTCATACTGGACTCTCATACTCCTCAATAAAGATTCATGCCTCAGCAATCTCAGCAAAATACAACTGTGACCCTCCAGTGTTTTCGCATCCTCTGCTAAGACAGTTTTTAAGAGGGATAAAGAATATCAAACCTCCCAGAAAACAGCCAGTACCTGCATGGGACCTCAACTACGTGTTGGAAAAACTAACTCTTCCTCCCTTTGAGCCAGCAGCATCCTCAGAAATGCAATTTCTTTCATGGAAGACGGCCTTCTTATTGGCAGTCACTTCTGCAAGAAGAGTTTCGGAGATACAGGCACTCATGGCAGTGCCCCCTTCCTCATTTTTCATCAAGACAGAGTCTCCCTAAGAGCCAATCCTACATTCATGCCAAAAGTTATTTCCAGGGTGTCTCTAAATCAAGCTATTCATCTGCCTACATTCTTCCCCAATCCTCAAAATAGGGGGGAAAAACTACTGCATACTTTGGACATACACAGACAACTACGCTACTACTTGGACAGAACTAAGGCCACCAGAAAGTCTGACCAGCTGTTTGCCTTTCCTTGTACTCCAGCAGCATAAGCTACAATCTCCAAACAAACAATTTCAAAATGGATTGGACATTGCATCAGATTTTGCTATTCTTTTCATGGAAAAGGTGTGCCAGCCAATATTAGGCCACACTCCACCAGAGCTATAGCCACTTCCACAGCTTTCCTAAGAGGAGTGGCAACAAAGGACATTTTAGAGGCTGCTACATGGAGCTCCGTGCATACATTTACCAAGCACTACCACCTGCCATTATACTCCAGATCCCGAGCAGGCTTTGCTTCGGCAGTCCTGCAGGGGATTATAGCTACACCATCCTTATCATAGTTCCATCCACCCCCAGCTTGGCTATGGTATTCAACCCATATGTTATGACTGCAGTTGCATTCTTGAAGGACATAGTACAGTTTTGTACCTACCATAAATGTAGATGTCCGATAGATATGGAACTGCAGTCAGATTTTCCCACCCTCCTACCCCTCTGTATCCTTCTTTTTGGGTCCCTACCCCTCTTCCCTTCAGCTGGGGGTATCTCCTATGGTGTATCTGTTTATTACTGTTGTGCATGCTTGGGATTATTTTTTATCCATTTACAAAATTTAGCCTTCCTAAGTGGGCACCTGACATCTGGGGCAAGAAACACTGAAGGAGATGGCGTCGGCCGATGCCTTTATACTCCAGCCATTGTGACGTCGAAGAGGAGGCGACACCAGCCGATGCCGGACCCAGACTTTGGAATTTGGCCGACCGAGGGCTGCCTGAGGCAGGACAACCCATATGTTATGACTGCAGTTGCATATCTATCGGACATCTACATTTATGGTAGGTACAAAACTGTACTTTTTTTTTAACCGTTTAAAGTGAAAATGAAAGACTTTGAAAGAGTGGGTGTCTCCTGTCTTGATTTCACAAGTGTTTAGAGCCCATTTTAGATAGATGGCATTTGTTTCCCGGGAAAGTCCACCGGGCCAAGCAATGCCCGTTGTCAGTGGAGGCCCGGAGAGGAAAGATCCACAAGAAACACAAACAGAGAATATACAGTATAATGTTGCCTAACATTATCACCAAATATCATCACGTGAAGGCAAAATACAGTGTATGACATGCACAAAACAGGGTACTTAAACCGAATAATAAAACCCTAAAAAAAATAAATAAATAAAAAATAAAAGTTAACTTTCAAAGCTGAAATCGCCTAGTCACTAGCAGACAGTTGAAAACCTGTAGTTCAAGCAGCAGTATTTGTGTGACTATCACAATGTGTACCAAATACCATATGACTGTAGTCAAATGCAATAAAGATCAAGTATATGGACATTAGAGGGTTAAACGGGATTAAGTCAACCTGGAGGAAACGTCAAACAGCCAACACACTCCATCCATAAACACCACAGCTCACCAGGTGGCCGATAAACGGTTCAAAAATCATTTTAAATCTGCTTGCAAAAGACATCTTGCTGCAAAATAAAACTCAGTTTTACTACTAATATCCAGGTATCATTTTCTTCCTTTACAAAACTGTTGAATTAGGGTTTCCAGACTTGCAGAATAGTGGCAAAATACAGCAGCGTGAAGGAGTAGGGGTTTAACGGAAAAGTACCGTTTGATTAGATAAATGGTATGAATGTTCGATTGATGATTTTTTTACCATGTGATTGTTTTTAAAAAGACTTTTGAACTGTTAATTTGTATAAGAGTTTTATCTGAAGAAGTTCTGACAGAGGATGAATGAAAGGTGTATAATAAACACTTTATACCTGGATTTTGTGGGGACATTGTGGTTCGTTTTGGTTTGGTTCCTTCAGCAATTTTATCTGTGGACTGTTGGAGCATTTCTTTAGCAATATTAGTTTGCATTTTGAATATGTTGATCAAAAGAAAGCTTATTGTCTGTGGTTACTCCTAAGAGTTTGGCTTGGGAGACCACTTCTAGTTGGGTTTTGTTAAGAGAAAATATCTTAAATTTGGTTGAGAGATTTTTGGGTGTGAAAAGCAGGAGCTTAGTTTTACTTGGGTTCAGCAGGAGCTGGGAGATGTTTAGCCAGGTCTGTATGGAACTGAAGGAGGTTTTTGTTAGTTGCTGGAGGTGTTTTATGTCATTAGAAGTGGAGATGATGGTAGAATCGTCAGCATATTGTATCAAGGAGCTTTGGTGTGAGGCACAGTGTAGATTGTTAACAGACGTTAAAGAGTAGTGGACCAAGAATGGATCCCTGAGGGACTCCAGTGTTAGGTAGAAAGTTAGAGAGGGTTTTCTGACATTTTACAAATTGTTGTCAGCCTGTTAAGTAATTGTTGAACCATAGTAGGGCAGAAGGGGAAAGACCAAGATTAAAGAGTTGTTGCAGGAGTTTTAGGTGGGAAACTATCGAAGGCCTTGAATAGATCAATAAATATATCAGATGTTAGTCTGGCATCTCTGGCTTTATTGATTGTATCTGTAAAGGAGAGTAATGCAGTGGTTGTACTGTGGGAGGGTCTGAAGCTGTGTTGGGTGGGGGTGAGGAGATTATTTTGTAGGGTGTGATTAAGAAGGTGTTTATGTATGAATTCTTCTAATAGTTTGGATAAGGGAGAGAGAATAATGATGGGGCGATAGTTATCAAGATATCAAAGCATTTACCTCCTTTGTGCAGGAGGAGTATTATGGATTTTTTCCAGAGGGAGGGGATGTAGGATTCTGAGATGGACCGGTTGATGAGAATACAGAAAAGATAAGCTATGGCATCGGCGGTTATTTTTAAGTACTCTGGGAGGTTGTCGGCAGATGGAGAGCAAGGTTTAAGTTTGAGAAGTAACATGTATAACATGAGTGGGGACAGGTAGAAAAGTTGGGGGGAATATGTTGATGAGTTTCTAGTAGTGCTTGCGGGTCATGGGACGATAGAGAGTACTGTGTGTTAGTTTGGGAAGAGCTGTGGTTGTGAGGGGAGTGAGAGTGCTGGGTGAAGGGATTGAATAGATTGCATATGCTGTCTATAAAGTGTGTATTGAAAGCTTCTGCTATTTGGGATGGGGTTTTATCAGTGGCAGGGGATGGATTTTCTTTGGTTCCTGGGGTAAGGAGCCGAGATTTAGTATGGCAGAATTTTTTGGGGTTGTTTTTTATGGGAGCTTGGGAGAAATAGAGTTTCTGATCTTTGTTTTGAGTTTCTTTGCTTGGTTGCATAGTTGGCTATAGTTTAGAAAGTTGGTGTCATTTTTGTTTTTATGCCATTTCTGCCAAGTTTTGTCTCTTGTTACAAGAAGATTTTTGGTGTTTTTGGTTAGCCAAGGGGCATGATTAGTTTTTAGTGTCTTGCAGTGGAGTGGGGCTAAGCTATGGAGGGTTTCTAGGAATATTTTGTTGAAGTGGCTGACAGTTTTGTCTAAACGTAAAGTTTTTAGTATGGACCAATTTATACATTTTAAAATAGAGTTAAATTGGTTTTGGTCAAATTCAGCTAAGTTCCGTGAGTTATTATTGTGGTCTCTAATGATGTGGATTATGGTCCTGTTGGTGTATGCAGGTAGGTGATTACTCAAGGTGTTTGGTAGGATTCCACAGTTGGTGTATTTGTGGGGATCTGATATTAAGATCCAGTCAAGTGTGGATCCTTGGGTGTTATTTCTTGAGAATCTAGTTGGGGCAGAGAAGAGCTGAGTAAAACCATAAAAGATTATGCTGCTGTTTGACTTCAGATCTTGCCAGTTTATGTTGGTATCCCCCATAATGATAGTTTCATTGGATATATTTTGGGAGATCCAGGATGGGATGTTTTCTAATATAGGGATGTTGTTCCCTGGGGGAATGTATATGACTGCAATACATAGTTTTGTATTATTGATTTTTAAGGAAGCTAGCAAGATTTCAGCTGTAGAGAAGGAGGGGGTGGGTTTGGTACATGGAAGAAGAGTGAGATTATGGGGATAAATTAAAGCTACACCTACCCATTTTGTATGTGTTCGGTCTGCTCTTATTATGTTATATCCTGAGTGGAGTAGTTCGGTGTCTTTTATGTGTGGTTTGAGCCAAGTTTCATTGAGTGCAAGTATGTCAGGGGAGTGCTGGGTTAGCCATGTGTGGAGTTCTGTGGTTTTGTTGCAAATGCTACATAGGTTGAGTGATGTTTAGTGGTAGATGTGTTGGGAGTGGTGGGATTAGAGGATGGACCTGGATTGGGATGGATGTCACCATATTGGGCTAAATAGGAGACAGATTTAGTGTAGTGGTTAAGCAGGGTTAATTTATTAGAGCACTTTAATTTGGTAATAGATGGGCACATTTTAATCAACCAGAGGACAAGTTGTGGATAGCAGTTAAAAAAAATAGCTGAAGAACTTTACCTGGGAGGGGAATACAGCTAGAGTCAAGTGGGATGAAGTGATTCTTCCAATAGAACAGGGCAGATTGGGATTACCCAATTTGAAAGGGTATTTCAGAGCTAAACAGTTAAGGTTCCTATATATAGTATAAGCAGAAAACTATAATTCAAAGTGGAAAGGGATGATGATGAAACAGGGAAGCTCAAGGAACAGAGAGACTGGGATTTTGGATGCAGGCCTTTAAGGAGAACAGTAATCATACAGAATATTATATCTGTAAAGTAGCAGAAAGTATCCTAAGAACTAATCCAACACAGGAATGGATAAACGAGATTCTGCCGATAGGGATGACTGCAATTAGGGATATCGACAATAGGCAAGATGGGGCTGGAATTTAATGGAGAAAACTAGCAAAGGAATCAAGGTATTGGAGAAAATAACTAGATAGGGAAAGATGATAGAATGGGAAGATGCCAAGAATTTATCTGGACTGCAGGTTAGAGATTGTCCCTGTCCAAGGCTTGATATCAGGGTATAGGCAAAGAGAAAGAAATTGGGGGGGGGGGTCCTAAACAAAAGACCTGCACTGGTGGAGTTGTTAGAATCTAGAACAGAAGCTGCCATTCTTCTTCTTCTTTTGGGTTTTCCCACTCATGATAAGCAGTGGAGTTTTACGGTGTTGAGTTGGCAGCCCAGCTCCCTACCTTCCACATTAGGCACACACACGCATGCACTCATGCCTAGGGCAATTTAGAGTGTCCAATCCACCTACAGCATGTCTCTGGGAAGTGGGAGGAAACTGGAGCACCCGGAGGAAACCCACGTGACCACAGGGAGGACATGCAGACTCCGCACAAATGGCACCCCAGCCAAGGATCAAACTGGAGAACCTCTTAAAAAAGGAATAATTAGTTGAGCATGTAAAATATTGCATGATAACTATAAGAATCAATCAGAGGAGGTTAGAAAGGACTGGAAAGGGAGACTGGATAAGCAATTCACAAAGAAACAATGGGAGGATATATGTATGTCTCCCAGATATGCCACAAAATCTAGAATATTTAGGATTTTTGCTTGGAAATGTTTACATAGATATTTTTATACCCCAAGTAGACTCCAGAGAATTTTTCCTCAGGTAGACAGCAAATGTTAGAGGTGCGACTGTGAGGAAGGATGTGGTTGGGATCATATTTTCTGGGAGTGCTACGAATTGGTGGACTTTAGGGATTCCCTGCAGGATGCACTGTCAGAAATGCTGGGTGGACAAATTGGTGTGACGAGGGAGATGATTTGTTTGAGCTATGGTACAGAATTGGAATTATCCAGACATGGTAAGGCCTTGCTGTCTAGTTATTTTGGCTGCCAAAAAAGCAATTATTAGAAAATGGAAATCAAAATCTAAACCAACTATACTAGAAGTAGTGAATATAGAGAGATAAAACAACTGGAATTGAAATCTTTAGAAAAGGGTAGGAGCAAAATGGGAATTGTGAGAACAATACATACAAGGGAGGACTGAGGTTTAAAAGAAGACAGAACTTAAATGAGCTATGTTGTTGTTTGTCTTTCGGCTTTTCCCGGTTAGGGGTCGCCACAGCGGAACTCCGGTCCACTAGTGATTGGCAGTAGATTTTCACGAACGCCGAGGCGCCAGCTCAACATCCAAGCTTCAACGAAGGCACACCCATTTACGCATGTCTTTCAAATGCCCACCCAACCGCGGGGAGGACATGCAAACTCCACACAGAAGGCACTCCCCGCACTCCAGCCGAGAATCGAACGGGAGAACCTCTTGCTGTGAGGCAACAATGCTACCGCTGCACCACCGCAGATTTAAATGAGCTATGTAATGTTTGAAAATGATTGGGTAGATTATAAGTGATGTATAAATGTTTGTAACTGGGGGGGTGTCAGTATGGTTTGTGATGTAAAATGCTTGCATCTATGATTGTGTTGATGTGGTTTGTTTTCATTTATATAAATGTATGATTGCCTATGTCGTGATGGTTTAATAAAAATATTTCTTGTTTATTCAATTCCTGCTTTTTAATCTATGTAATGTTGCTTAGGTTTTATGATATTCAGTTTAAAGCAATATATGTGAAGTATAATATTTGTAAACGTGAACTTAACACAGTTTGATTACTTTTATATAAATGTAAATTTGTCTATGTCACAAGTGATAAAAAAAAAATAAAAAAAGAAGATATTTCCAGTCTCTGATCATGATGCTGTGGAAATCTGATCTGCAGTGCCAGCTCTCAAAACTGGCAAACTGTGGAGGCTTGGTCTGTTACTCTTGCAGAACCTAAAATTCAAAGAATGTATCAAAAAGCACACATTCCCAGTGATGAACACTCCTGGTAGCATGCCTATCTTTGGTGGGATAGCTTTGAATGTGAAATGAGAGCTGCCTGCTCCACTGCTAAGGCCGTGGTGCTAGCTTAAAATGGACCTAGAAAAGTTAACCTTGAGAAGCTAATGAACTGTAAGCAGTAGCAGTCAAATATAAGGATATGTCTGTGATGAAGTGCTACAAACAGACTAAATCAGACTTTGGATTAGCAATCAAAAGTAGTTTCCAAATGTGATTAAACAAGCTGCCCTCTAGGCATAGGCATGCAAAGAAAAGATGATCTTTGCACTCATTTTAAAGCAATTAAACAAGCCCACCCTTGCTGTGCTGAGAAGAACAATCAACACTTGCCTTTCAGTCATAAATACCAGTTTTTGACAACTCTACAGGAAACTATACTCCCAACAAAACTCTCCGTACCCAGAAGCTGAAGATTGAAACTGTTCAGTTCCTGCAGAAGTTATGCTTACCCAAGCTAATATTAGAAGGTGCAGATCACCTCCGCTGTAAGAGAAGTGTCAAAATTCATAAGACCTACATCTGTTTTTGAAAATAAGGAACAAGTAGAATGGGGAGCTGGAGATCTGAAATGGAAATTTTTGCACCATTGATGCCTTTATGGCTAAAGAACAGAGGCAATATTTTGGAGGTGTGAGGTATTGGAGCTGTACCACTTGCATATGTGGTGGTTCTGCCCCATAGGAGAGGTGTGGAAACAGATTGTGGATACTGGTACTGGGTGTGTGAGGCATAGTTCTTTTGCTTATTTGGGGTGGATTTGGAGGAAAGACTGGAGCAAGAAGAAAGGGTAGGAAGTATAGATGATGGAAGGGATAGATGATGGAAGGGTTAAAATGTTGACAGGTAGGGATTTGGAAAAAGCCAGATTAAGTTAGAGAACACAAATGCAGGGAATGGGCAAGAAAAGTAGAATGGGGTGGGGTGTAGACTGGAGTCGCAGTTTAAGCAGAGGTGAGAGGGTACGAGTGTCTGGTGACTGGGGGACGTAGGGACAAAATTATAGTATTAGGGGAATAGCACTTTATACAGATTTGTATTATAATTTAGAAAGGCTGATGGTCAGTGGGTGTTTGGAGTGCTTCAGATCTTATTTATCTAAGGGAACTGGTCAGAAATGGTACAGGAAAGGTGGTCTAAACTGTATTATATAGCTTTCATTAAGAAAACAGCTGTTCTGCGGGAGGGGGAAGAGTTTGTGTATTAAAGAACAGTTTGAATGAATGTTAGATGGATATGAAGTGAACAGTGGAAATAACAGAAATGAGTTGTGTTATATTAAATAGTGTATGAATATGTGCAATAAAAGGAAATTAGATCACAAGTGTCTATCGTACAGCTAAATTCCCATCTCCTATCCTGAGATCAGTACAAGTCATATAGTCAGGCATGGTTGCCACAGTTCTCATTAAAGATGTTTCCATCCACTTCCTTGTTCAGAAATTAGCTAGACATTGATGCTCTCTGTCTGCCTCCCTATTCTTCCTGGTGGTTGAGCCTTTTATCCCAGCAAATTAGGTTCTCAAACAGAATATATGATATGGAAGGAAGGCCATATAGGAGATAAACGAATATTTGCGTTCGCTGATGGCTGTTACTAAGGCAGGTATTTTGATACAGTGCATTTTGCTATAATTCTGAGTTGTTTAATATGAAGATGGACACTTCAAAAAGAGATGCTTCCCTTAAAGTAGTAACATACCTAAAAGAGAACTTAACATCCTTACTGTTTCTTATAATGTAAAACTCGCTACCTCAGTATTTTGTTCCACTCTTCTATCACTAAAATGTTAGCAATCTGTTGCATACTTATAATGGGATGGCATATGTCTGCTGTAAAAAAAATAGACTTTTCCTGTCTTAAACATTTTTTGACCCTTAAGTTTACTTTACCTAGCCCCTTCCCACCTGTTGTAGTTTAGGAGATGCAGAAAGCAGCAATCCAATTTGTTTGGAGTCATAAAGGAAGAAAGACGTGTCGAATACGGCACCAGTGCCTCTAGTTAAATGGTGAGTGGGCTATGTATAGCTGATTTGGTGACATATTCATAAGCATTCACTCTCTAGTATCTGGTTACAATATCATAAGTGCCCTTAGGGAAGGGTAGAATAGATGCAGTACCTTTCCTGGGCGCCAACTTGTACGAGTGTCAGACCTTTAAAAAAAGTTTGTCAGTTTACATGCTGTTATGAAGCTTGTAAACTGTTTTAGGATTGCTTAATGACTGTAAACTGTCAAACTTTTTTTTTCCTTTTTTAAGGTAGCAGCAAGTCATTAGGTTGATCCATTGATAAACAGGATGTGTATTTATATATCATGTTAAGTCACTGATAGACAGCAGTGGGATGTCTTGGTGGTTGTGTACGCTGCAGTTGTGCAGATGATGATAGCCATTTGCGGGATGGAACACTGGACAATCTGCTATCCAGTAATTTGCATTAGACTCTAGCATGGTATACAAGTAAATCACCAGTGATCAAAATCTGGAATACCTTAAAATGAGCACATGGATATTAAAGCAGATCAACAAAAATGTGGGAAAAGGTATGTGTTCAAGACCCAGGCACTGCTCTGGAGCTACTGCCTTTTAAAAAGAAATGTTAACATTTGATGGAGCCTCTAGTTGGAGGAAAAGGATCAGTGACTTTATTGATATTGGCAAAGTTATTTGCTAAGTGACAATAGCTTCTTTTAAAATTTTATCTGTGGACTGGTGGAGATACCCTCTAGCATTATTGATATCCATGAACTGATTGTCAGCCCAGTGATATAAAGGGATAAAGCCATGACTGCAGTGCAAGTGACTCAAGTTCAATTAGCTGCTGCTAGAGCAGTTGATGGAGCTGGCAGGGAGGATGGGTGTGTCCATCCGGAGGAAAGTGTGGAGCAATTCATAGGCTGTAGAACCATTCAGAGGAAGGAGCATGGTTGCTGTCCAAGATGTCTTTGGGTGGTAGCTGTCAGGAAAGCAGTACATAAGAGCATGCAGTTCATAGGGAATGGTGTTGGGAACTCCTGCAGTGATGTGGGTCACACATCACTCCACCCATGGTGAGTGATCAGAAAAAAATGTCCTCATTACTGAGATGCTTGTGAAGACTCAAACAGCCCCTGTGGCAGTTTAAATGGCTGTCTTTGGATGTCTGTCTCTCTAATGAATCTGAAGGTAATTCTCTGCCAGTAAAGAATGAATGGGCTTGAGCTGAACTGGGAGAGGCTTAAAGACTGGCAGGCACAGGGCAAAAAGCATAAAGAAGGAAAAAAAGGAAATATGCATATCATGATTACATCAGTCCCAAATACTTGACCTTGGCAAGTGGTCAGTGGATACCAGCAGGCAGTATTTATTTTCTGTTTGTTCTGAGACCATACAACAAACTAGAGATTTGCTGAAGAGGCATATAATTACAGATTACAAGCTTAAGGATTGGGATACTTATTTTGAAACCTCAGGATATTTTAATATCCAAAGCTTGCTACTACTAAGGCACCCTCACAATTAGGGAGTTCACCACTTGATCTTCTTGTGATTCTTTGTTGCAATCATAGCTTCAGGGAACTCTTCCACAAGGTAAAGTCAGACATCCAGCCAGACCTAGAGCAGAGCACTCTTCCTCCTCAGCCAGGCTAATGTTGCCTCCGACATCTTCATATACCTTTAGGCGGTATCCACCAGCATCACCATCTTTATTTTTTTCTTGCCACATTTACTGATCTACAGGATACCATTCCACATAGTAAGTCCATCAGTCCAGGCTTTGACTAAATAGTATAAGTACTCCAGTTGGGTTTTACTTTTCTTGTAAAAGTCCTTTTGTTATCTGGATTTGTAGGAAAATGATTAGGTAGACATCTATGAAATGTGTCCATCATAAAGATGTAGGACATGTCTGTCTATGCTAAAGTTAATCATTGTAATTGCAGATGTTTCCTGATAGACTCATGGTCAATCTGTTCATTGGGGTTAGATCATGACATCACTAATTGTGATATTTGTCAAGAATTCAGACCAAAGACTGTCAGGGCTAGGCATAAGCCCTGGTGGA
The DNA here is from genome assembly GCF_019279795.1 of Protopterus annectens. Taxonomy (NCBI): domain Eukaryota; kingdom Metazoa; phylum Chordata; order Ceratodontiformes; family Protopteridae; genus Protopterus; species Protopterus annectens. Next base: position 1,810,111,281 of record NC_056725.1, on the reverse strand, counting down.
TTAAATCAGGAATGTAATTGGAAGTTTTTATTATAAAGTGTTGATAAAATTGGTTAATTGTTTTATTGATGAATTTTAATGTAATTGATGCATATTTATAAGAGATGTTTTTCTCTGTTTGTATTAGGTTCATAGGTTCATACTAGGCTATCTGCCTGAGGGCATTTACAAGCCTAGCCCATAGTTTTGTGGCTTACGCCACCCCTTTAGTATGGGGAACTATACCCATTATTTTGCTGTGCCTCTGTCGAGCAGTGACACTGAGGTAATCCCTGGAGTATATCTGCGATCTCCCATCCATTGGTCAAGATTTCTCTTGAACAAGGCCAGCGAGGTGCTCTGCCTCACATATACCGGGATTTTATTCCACAGCATAGGGAGTCTTTGGGTGATGAATCTATCCCTCCAGCACGTCCTATTAATAGCCGTGTCGAGGTTTAAGTCTCCCGCCCTTGTGGCTCTGATGGATCTAGATTTTTTGAGGTGAAGCATATTCATCAAATCTGGGTTAGACATGGCCTTGTATGTTAGGCAAAGGTCACCTCTGAGCAAGCGGTAAGCGACTGAATAGAGCTGGAGTTCTTTCAGTCGGGCAGCATAGGACAGATGTTTGAGACCCTTTATCCTTTTGGTGAGGAACTTTTGTGGCCTCTCCAGCTGCTGCAAGTGTCGGGTCAGATACATTCCGAATGGGGCATTGTATTCAATCATTGGTCTGATGAGTGATGAGTATAGGGAGACTATGACCTCCCTTGATCTAGATGAGAATCCCTTCATGATAAGGTGGGCAATGTAGAAGGTCTTCCTAACTACTTTAGCTACATGGGTGTTGAATGACAGACTACTATCAACCTGGGTCCCCAGGTCCCTGATAACTTCTTCTGTGCTCAGTGGATTGCCACCTATTTGGTAGCTAGGGGTAACCTTGTTTTTCCTGAAGGGTATGACTATGCATTTTTTGGCATTTAACTTTAGGCCATGGCTCTGGCACCAGTTATTCGTTTCTGTGAGACCCTTCTGAAGGATATCTGTGTCAGATGTGTTTTCTACTATGACGCCCAGTTTGCAGTCATCTGCAAACTTTGTCAGCCATAACCCTCCTGTGTTTGCTTGTACTTCGAAAAAGTAGATGCCAAACAAGAGTGGGCCCAGGACTGAGCCCTGTGGTACACCACTTGTGACAGGCTTTGAGTCTGACATGGCGCCAGCAACTCTGACCCTGTGGGTTCTGTCACTCAGCCAGTTTGCAACCCATCTTGTGATGTATGGGTTAACATTTAAGCTGATGAGTTTTTCAATGATACCCGAGTGGGGTATTGTATCAAGGCCTTCGCCAGATCGAGGTAGGCTGTATGGACTGCCTTTCCCTCATCAATGGCTTTGGTGACTGTTTCAAAAGTCAACCAAGTTTAGAAGGCATGATCTGCCTTTGACAAAGCCAAACTGGGATGGATCCAAAGTCTGCAAATTCCCTATGTCTTTATTTATGAGGTCCATTATGATCCTCTCCATGGCTTTGCAGATAAGGCTTGTCAAGCTAATGGGCCGGTAATTTCCAGGGTCGGTGGAGGCACCGCCTTTGTGAAGTGGGACCACAGTTGCAGTGCGCCACTCCCTGGGCACGTATCCAGAGGTAAGACTATGATTAAACAGCTGTCCTAGCTGTGGGTTTAATTCCTCGTTGAGTTCATGGAGCACACAGCCGGGACACCATCAGGTCCCATGGATGCTGTGTTTTTGCTTTGGAGAGAGCAGTTCTCACTTGGGCGTTGGAGATGTTTGGGGGCTGCAATCGCTGGTATAGATATCTCTCCTTTTGGGGAGGGGTGGAGAAGTTTGCACTGAACCTGTCAGCCAGTATGTTGGCAATGTCTGTAGGATCAGTAATCTTCACATCATTTTGAACTAGTTCTGAGCATATCTGGGAGTTTCCTCCCAGGTTTCTAACATAGCTAAAGAAGGCCTTATGATTGTCTTTTGAGTCTTTAGCTATTTTTCTCTCAAAATTTGCTTTGGATGATTTTATGAGAGCTCTTAGTTTTTACTTATAGTGATCAAGGGTGTCTTACCTTTTAAGGATTTTGCTCTATCTTGTAGTAGCTTCCTCCTTTTGTTGTAGAGTTTGTTTATGGCTGGGGTCCGCCAGACTGGACGCTTGCCTTTGGTACAAAGAGTCTTTGTTTTGCTTGGGATTGCCTTATCCATGCAGTCCTGCAGGTGCTGGTAGAAGGCATTTGTAAGTGATTCAGCGGCTTGAGTACTGTTTTCCGCTGGCTCGGGGCCTTAAAGGAGACCACACTAGTCTTTAGAAGTGTGAAGTCGGCTTTCGAGAAGTTCTTTACTGTGGTCTTTTTTATTTCAGGTGGGGTGGGATGAGGACCTCCAGCGAGATTAGTTTGTGATCTGATCTCACCAGTGAGGGGTATACTTCCGGTGTTGAACATTGTGCTCCCATGTTCGTGATGATGAGATCAAGTATGTTTTCTCCTCTTGTGGGGATGGTGACTAGTTGTTCCATGGCATTTGAGTTTATGAATTCCAGGAACTTTTGGGCTAGGGTGTTTGGGCTTGAGTAGTGTTCCCAGTCTATATTAGGGTAATTGAAGTCACCTAGTATGATGGTGTTTGGTGATACATTTATCCCCTCTAGTGTTTTCAGGAAGGCCATGTGAGGTTCCTGAGTTTGTGAGGGTGGCCTGTAACATGCTACAATTTGCAGAGCAGTCTTGCCTATGGTTAATTGCACCTGGATGGTCTCCGATGCATCGTGCGTTGCCACCAGTCTTGAAGTGTGGGTGTCCTTGATGAATATGGATACCCCCCCCCTCCTTTCTTGGTATTGTCCGGATTTTGGGGCCGGAACGCATGATGAGGTAAAACCTGATAGTGCTGGGGTGCTCTCAGGAGCCTTGAACCAGGTTTCTGTCACTGCACAGACATCGATGTTCTCCATACTGAGAAGGGCCTCGAGTGCGTGCATTTTGAGATTTAGACTTCTGGCATTGAGCAGCATTACCCTTAGTTTTTTCCTTTTTGTGTTCTAGGGTGGTAGGTTTAGAATTTGAGCCTTGCCTAAAAAGGCACTATGGGGTGGCAAGAGCCTTTGCCAATATCCGAATCCCAGGGTGACAGGTGCAAGCCGTCCCTTGCGAAGCAGCGTGGCTTGTCCAGCATGTCATCCCAGGCAGACAGACATTGATCCCCTTTGAATGACACCAGAGTTTAAGCCAATTGTTAAAGCTGATCATCTTATCTCTGTATTGTGGCATCATTCTTGGTGAAGGTAGGATACTGCTCAAGGTCAGGGTCATACCTGCCTGGGCTACATAATCAGAGAGCTCCTCAATGTCTCTTTTCATGTAGTCCAAGGAGGTACGTCTCAGGTCGCTTACACCAGCGTGGACAATGACTGAGTCGTATTTGAACCTGCTGTTGAGAGACCTGAGTGCTTGCGTTATGTGGCGGATTCTAGCGCCCGACAGGCAGCTTACTGTGACCTTCTCCTTACTCAGTCTGGTGAGCGGGACGCCAGTGTGTCTGACTATGGAGTCACCAATGACTAGTGTGTCTGGCATTGTGTTTGGCCTTAAGGGCTGTGACTGTTTGACACTCTGACTGTGAGGTCTATGTGTTGCAGGTGTTGTGTTCTGAGGTGGTGGTTGTTTGGGTGTCTGCTTTGGTGGCCTCTGCTGTTTTGGTAGATTTTTGATCAGAGCCGAGTATGTCTTTGTGTGTTTATGTGTATGATTTGAGGTTGTGATGGTACTATGTGAGACTGGGTCTATAGTGTGTGTGTGGTAACCTTCTCCTCCTGACTGGTCTTGCCAGTCCTATGTTGAGAGAGCTCAGCCTCCAGTTTAGCCGTATAGTTGCATCTCTCGCATGTATTTGTGTTTTGTGGGAGGAGGAGAGGGTTGTCTGTGTACATGAGGCAATTGTAACATTGCCTCAATATTCCCAGGTTCACCAGCTGAGCAGGAGAGGACACTAGCAACTGATCCCTCGACATGCTAGAAGGACTAGACAAAAAAACTTTAAAAGAGATTCCGGGGGACGTGGGTGACCGAGAAATGGGGGTTTGCTTTTTTGGGGTGCTATCTATAAGAGTGCCGTATCAAGGTAATAAGTACTGTAGGAGCAAGTGCTAGGTTTAACAGATAGAGAAAAGTCTACTTGGAGTCAGTAGAGATGATCTTTTTAGGTATTAGAGAAAGTGCTAGTAACAGGGATGCTTAAAGGTAAGATTGAAAAGAATGCACTCTGCAGTGTGCACTAGAGAAGTTAGATATGAAAGTAGGTAACTTGAGTTTTACCTGTTTAAAAAGTTAAGGTTTAGTGGAGAGTTACTATTTTTAAAACAGCAAGATGGACTGAAAGGGGTGGTTACTTTTGTATTTTGGTACTATGAAATACTGTAGGATGGCCAATAAATAATTGAAGGGGTGGGATTTCAAAAGTGATGGTTTTGTGATTACTCACATAAGCCAGTGAAAGTAGAGAGAAATGAGATATATGGTCAGATTAACATAAGAGGCGGGCAACTAGAAAGACAGTGGTATTCTGCCTGACTCAGAACAGAGAGAGCTGTGGTCTCTTTTGAAGTTTTAATATGCTGTTAAAACAGAATGCAAGCAAAACACAAGGTAAAGAAAACAAACTACAGTATTCAAAATATAGAAAGGCAATACAGAAATACAAAAAATAACAGCAAACTAACCTTTCCTTCACAGCAAAGTGTAGCAGAGTCTGGATGAGCCTTTCTGGTAAAGCTCTGAAATGTTTTAGTTTACTCCTTAAATAGAAATTTTAGTTCCTAGCTCCACTCCCTCTGTTAACAAGTGATTAACCTTAAATGACCTCTTCTGTCTTATGAATGAGTCCTTAATTAATCAGTTCTTATTTCTGCCTGACTCAGAACAGAGAGAGCTGTGGTCTCTTTTGAAGTTTTAATATGCTGTTAAAACAGAATGCAAGCAAAACACAAGGTAAAGAAAACAAACTACAGTATTCAAAATATAGAAAGGCAATACAGAAATACAAAAAATAACAGCAAACTAACCTTTCCTTCACAGCAAAGTGTAGCAGAGTCTGGATGAGCCTTTCTGGTAAAGCTCTGAAATGTTTTAGTTTACTCCTTAAATAGAAATTTTAGTTCCTAGCTCCACCCCATCTGTTAACAAGTGATTAACCTTAAATGACCTCTTCTGTCTTATGAATGAGTCCTTAATTAATCAGTTCTTATTTCTGCCTGACTCAGAACAGAGAGAGCTGTGGTCTCTTTTGAAGTTTTAATATGCTGTTAAAACAGAATGCAAGCAAAACACAAGGTAAAGAAAACAAACTACAGTATTCAAAATATAGAAAGGCAATACAGAAATACAAAAAATAACAGCAAACTAACCTTTCCTTCACAGCAAAGTGTAGCAGAGTCTGGATGAGCCTTTCTGGTATTATCTCCTGGAAGGCTGTTAAGCCGAGGCACTAGAGAGGTTTTGGTGCGTCTTAATAAAAGGAAAAATCTCTGGCTTTGTCGTTTGGACTAGGCATAAGTTCTTCCTGGCCTACATGGACAGGAAGAAATTTGCTGCCATTCTTTTAGATAAGTCCATAATTTCCTTGGACTTGCATGCTGGCTACATGGGATGCTTCTTTGAAAAAGCAGAAGGCAAAGGAGACCAAGGGAATCGGGTCAGGTGACTCCTCTTGAGATCTTGGGTCCAAGGACATCTGTTCTGTAGATGCCCTTGACCAGCCCTAGACCCTGATATCTCTTACCAGTGAGGCCGTTGGCAGTGCTCCTTTGGTGGCCACCATGCCATCATCTCCTAGCATGTCTCATCAGAGCAAACACCAAAGAAGGTGATGTGAGATCCAACTATCCATTACAGACCACCAACAGATTATTACGTAGGTGAAGACAGTTACCCCCTTGGTGATAGCCAAGGTGTTTGCCCATGCTGTTAAGAAACAGGAACTAAGAAACACTAACCAGTGCTCCCAATCTCCCATGGCTGTCTGTTATCAGAAGACCTAGACCTCTGAGGTCTACACCAAGTAAGAACTGCTACTTGTTGGGTCACCAGCCTCTAGCGGACCCCTACTTCCTTCATAAGACTGGGCCAAGTTGGCTTAGACTTTCTTCTAGTTTCAATGAGTGTAAAATTTCTTAGAGCACAGCTGTGTGTGTGTGTCTGGAGTCCAGTCTTTAATGAGTAAAAGGAAACAGTCCCCTATGGGGGAGTTGGACTTCTTAGATTCTGAAGGAGGCAGAGAACCTGGACACTGTCTGTGACACATTCAGTGAGGACATTTAGTTCTGTCATTTAGTTCTGTCTCATCAGCAAAGGCCCACATCTTTGAAAATATCCTCTCAAAAATGAGAGGGTATTTCTACTCACAAATGCACATGACTTCTCGGAATTTCTAGGGCTGGGCCCACCTAGGCTAGTAGCTATTCTAATCCAAAAAGCTCTCCTGCATGTTTTTGAGACTGTTTATTTTATTTTACATTTGTTTACTGGGAAAGTCCAACTGGACAGATTGTCCATTTTCAGCAGCGGCCTGGGGAGAAAAGCTTAAGTATAATTACAAATAGTATAAAACATCAATATACATAAGTGTTCTGGAAAAGAGCTTAACATCAGACAGTACAAGACCATTAGGATTTGACTAAAGATGGTGTGCAGTCATATACATACAGGATGAGAGCACAGCTTAAAACAAAATAAAAGTAATTGTCTTATGTAACGTCTCAGCTTAATACAATACAAAAGAGATTGTCATATGTACTTAACAGACTACCTGCCTAGAGACAGACTCCTGATCACCCTGCACCCCCCCCCCGAGGTCTGACTATTTTTGAAGTTTACAGGACCCTCATAAGCTCCTTTACATGAACTCTATTGCATATACATATGCATTTTCCCTGGGATTTTGCTAGAGGATCCAAACTGCCATGGGGTGTAAAACACATTCTAATGACAAAGCACAGAGTACTAGATAGGTTTGGAAATAATGCCTCTGTAGTGTTGTTTTTGGAACTTTAAGCTGACAAACCTCTCTCTTCAAAATATTAATGTTCACTAGCAACTTAGTTGTGGGGAATGCAGAACAAAAATTAAAAAGATTCCCTCCTTAGCCAAACTCAAAATTTGTTAATACTGAGGAAGCATACTCTGAAATGTGAGTATGATGCTGTAAATACAGTATATAGGTGTGTTGTAGTGGGGGCAATGTTCAGGAAACATTCTTGACTGAGGACCTACGCCTTGTCTGAAAATATGAAGATGCAGTTTCAGAATGTCTCACCTTCATAAGGATTTAAGTCTTTGAACCTTATGCATTAAAGAAAATGGATAATGCTATGGATGGAGTGAGGCATGTTTTATGCTTCCCTCCCCAGACATAATAGAGCCTGTCCTGTCAAGCAGGAGCCCTTGTACTAGTGGAAGGACAAAGAGAAAGGAGCCAAAGGTTAAAAAAAAAAACAATTAGAATACAATGTTGTAGCATGAGGGTAGAGACTGGCAAGAGCCTACTTGACACCTCCCCCCAAAAGAAGCAGTATAAGCACATCATCCTTCTCTCCAGACCCCAGATACCTTACCTCATACTTCCCAACCCCAAAACCTCTCTCTTCAAAATTACTTCAAAATGGGAGGTTGGCTATCTCTTGTAACACACAGTGCGTTGTATTAGTGGCAGAAAAATGGGTCCACATCATATACTCCAAAGGATATGAACTCCAGTTCATGATGTGGGTGTAAATACCTGAGATGTTCCTCCAACTATATGAAGAGAGACATCATGGAGCTGTGGAAATGTGTATCCCAGGCTGGTATGAGCCTAGGATTGAGCAGCATTTTACCTTCTCCATGTATGATGCCACAGTGCGAACAAAATATGAATGACTTTCATAATTGGCTTAGTTCCTGGTGTCATTCTAAGGAGGGTGCAATATTTGTCAGCATAGAAGATGATGATTAACAGACCATGCTGCTTTGCCAGGGATGGTCTGTACCTCTACCATCTAGGCTTTCAAATATTAAGTAAAATATTGTCTTCCCCCATAGTGCCCTTTTTTATAGGCAATGCCATACTGAAAGTATCTCCATTATAGCAAATCAAAACCAAGAAAATGTAAAGGTATTACTGCTTAATGCTAGGAGTCTAAACAAAAAAACTCCACTCCCTAGAAACTCTCCTCACCCTACAGAATGCTGATGTCTGTGTGGTTGCTGAGACATGGTTTAAAGCCTCAGAGAACCCACCAACAGTGCAAGGTTATAATGCCTTTCACACCTTTAGACCAGTTACTACACAGAAAGGGGCTAACGGTGGAGGTGTCTCATAAGTTGGTACCAGGTTATCAGCCCTAGGGCCTATACAAGCCTAGCCATAACAATTCCCTGGCTATTTCTTCCCACACTGTTTGCTTCCCTGGACCCCTGTCTAGCAGGGCGACTGACATGATCCCGGGGGTGAATTTCCTTTCCCCCATCCAATCGTCAAGGTTCCTTTTGAAGAGGACCAAAGAGGCACTCTGCTTGACATGTATGGGCAATCTATTCCAGAGTCTGGGGAGTCTCTGGGTCAGGAACCTATCCCTCCAGCATGTTTTGTTTATTGTGATGACAAGGTTTAGATCCCTGGAGCATGTGGCTCTGAGGGATTGGGATTTCTTTAAGTGTAGCATGTCCAACAGCTCTGGGTTTGACACGGCCTTATATGTTAAGCAAAGATCGCCTCTGAGTAGATGATATGTAACAGAGTATAGCTGGAGTTTTTTAAGGCGGTCAGCATAGGGCATCTGTTTTAGGCCTGTGATTCTTTTAGTGAGGTATTTCTGTGGCCTTTCCAGTTGTTGCAGATGTCTTGAGAGGTACATACCAAACGGGGCATTGTATTCTATAATGGGTCTAATGAGGGATGAGTACAGTGGGACAATGACCTCCTTTTTTCTGGATGAAAAGCCCTTAGTGATGAGGTGTGCCACATAGAAGGATTTCCTGACTGTTGTGGCGATGTGGTTATCGAAGGTGAGACCACTGTCCACCTGTGTCCCTAAGTCTCTTAGCAAACTTTCGGTGTTTAGTGTACTGCCACCTATATGGTAATTCACGGATACATGTTTTTTCCCAAAGGGGATAACTGTACATTTCTTGGCATTGAGCTTGAGCCCATGGCTCTGGCACCAAGCATCTGCTTCTGTAAGGCCCTTTTGTAGAGTATCCACATCATTTGGGGATTCAATAATGGCTCCCAGTTTGCAGTCATCTGCAAACATTGTTATCCAGAGTCCCTTAGTGTTGGCCTGTACTTCAGAGAAGTAGATGCCAAACAAGAGCGGTCCCAGGACTGAACCCTGAGGTACTCCACTTGTCTGGAGCTGGATTTGGAGTTGGCTACTTTTACAGTGTGGGTTCTATCAGTAAGCCAGTTAGCAACCCATTGGGTGACGTAGGGATTAATGCCCAGCTTAGTAAGTTTATCTATGATTCCAGAGTGGGGGATGGTGTCAAAGGCCTTGGCAAGGTCTAGATAGGCTGTATGGACCACCTTACCCTTGTCCATGGCTCTGGAGACTGATTCGAAGAAGTCAATCAAGTTCAGGAGACAAGATCGGCCCTTCACGAACACAAACTGGGTGGGGTCCAGTGTTTGAAGGTTGCCAATGTCTTTGTTTATAAGTTCCATGATAATACGCTCCATGGCCTTGCAGATAAGGCTTGTTGGACTGATGGGACGGTAGTTTCCGGGATCCAAGGTGGATCCCCCCCTTGTGGAGTGGGATAACTGTAGCTGTGCACCACTCAGTGGGCATGAAACCTGAGGTGAGGCTATGATTAAACATGGCACTTAGGTGAGGTGCCAGTTCATATTGTAGTTCATGTAGTACACAGCCTGGGATGTCATCTGGTCCCATGGATGCTGTATTCTTAGCTTTGGAGAGTGCGTTTTTTTACCTGTGTGGCTGTTATTACCGGAATTTGGCAATCTTCCGGTATTGAGATGGGCCATTTAGGGGATGAGAGGGGAGTGAAGCTGGCACTGAATCGATCTGCCAGGATATTGGCAATATCCTTGGGATCAGTATATTTAATGCCATTCTGTTTTAGCTCAGAGCAGATCTGAGCATTGCCATTTAGATTCTTGACATAGTTATAGAATGCCTTGTTGTCTTTGGAATCTTTGGCAAGGTCTCGATATATATCAAAGATAACTATACCTCAAGGCTGGTCAAACAGGGCAATGCACTTGAGCTATGTTCAAATACCACAGGCAAAATTCAATACCACTTCCTTGCAAGCTATAGATTCCCCCATGACCCAGAAAACCAATACCATGTATTTAAACGTATTAGAAACACTCACAATCCAACCTATACCATATTCATGGGCATCTTTAGTTACCCCACTATTAACTGTGAATCCTATACGATACCAAACGTACAGGCACATTGATTCCTAGATTTTGTAAACACAAATTCCCTGGACCAGATTGTCAATAAACCAACCAGAGGTGCAACCATAGTATATCTGGTCCTCACTAATATGGGAGAGTGCTTCACACCCCCCTAGTGTAATGTCTTCTCTGGCAAGGTCAGACCACAAAATGGTCTCCTTTGCAGTAAAAGTAAAACCTTGACCCACAGCTAACCCTGGAATATTCAGGAACTACTCTAAGGCTAACTTCCCGCTATTAAGTAATAACCTGGCAAAATATGAAGCCCCCATAAATCCTAAGAACACTGCTGCCTATGCAGAACTGTTCACAGAAATTCTATACAAGTATGTTAATAGCTGTATAAAGGCAGCTAAACCCACCAGGAAGAAGTAAATAAAAAAACAAGCCATCCTGGTGGAATCACAAAATCAATAGGCTGTATACAGAAGGAAGAAAATCATGGCAAAAATTAGGAAGTGCAGTACCCAGCAGAATAAAAGCACTCTCATCAAACTAAACAAGCAACTCAGAGGACAAAGAAAGTCTACCAAAGCTACATTTGAGGTAAATTTGGCTTCCCAGGCCAAGGGCAACCACAATCCATTCTTTAACTATGTCCAAAACCTCAAAGGCAATGCACAGTTGGGTGTAGAGCTTCTTGTAAATGGAGCCACCTATACTAAGCCAGAAGATACAGCAAACCTGGTCGACAAATTCAGCTTCACTTTACCCCTGTCTCCCCCCTCAACCTTCCCTCAGGAAATACCATCAAATATAACTCTCCCTAGGGTACAGGTGCTTAATGCTCTGTCCAGGGCCAAGGACACTGCATTAATGAGCCCAGGTAATATTCCAGGATGCCATTTAAATAGCATGAAACAAGACTAATCAGGCCCTCTAGAATTGCTATTTAACTGTAGCCGCCAAACAGTTTTTGTGCCTCATGAATGGAGAATGGCAACAGTCTCCCCTCTGCACAAAGGTGGGTCAACTACAGACCCATAATTCTCACTAGTCATATGCAAAACCATGAAAATGATCAGAAATGATCTACTAAACCTCCGGACACTGGGCCCAACCAAGTTTGGTTTCATCAAAGGCAGGTCATGCCTACTCAGTCTGGTAGACTTCTTTAAAAAGATTACCAAAGCAATGGATGAGGGCAAAATAGTTCACACTGCCTACCTTGACCTGGCCAAGGCATTTGACACAGTACTTCACTTGGGCATTGTTGACAAATTGGTTAGGTACAAACCCATATGTCACTCAGTGGATAGCCAACTGGCTCACAGACAGGACCCAGGAAGTTAAAATTGGGGAGTCCACCTCTACAAAGTGGCCAGTCACAAGTGGAGTCCCTCAGAGATCAGTCCTTGGACCACTCATTTTTTGGCATTTACTTCTCTGAAGTCAAGGCCAATGTCAGTGGTCTCTGGGTGACTAAATTTGCAGGTGATTGCATATTAGGAGCTGTTATTGAATCCCACACTGACACAAATATTCTCTAGAAAAGGCTGACACAGACAACTAACTGGTGTCAAGCCATGGACGGACTAAAACTAAATGGAAAGAAATGCATAATAGTATCCTTTGGGAAGTCATCCACCTCTGGTAACTCATATTAACAACACATCCCTTAGAGTTGACCCAGTAATCAGGGATTTGGGGACACACACAGACATCTAGCCTTTGACCATCACATGTCTACAGTACTGAGGAAATCATTCTGTCTTGGGCAACTTATAAACAAAGGTATGGGATCTAGGTCCATGGAAGTCATTGTTCCACCGTATTCGGTATTCATCAGACTTATCATTGAGTACAATGTCCCCTTTGGTATGTACCTAACCAGGCATATCCAACAAATGGAATGTTACAGAGGATGTTCAGTAAAAGAATACAGGATATAAGTAAAATGTCCTTTGCAGACAGCCTCAAGGCTCTATCCCTGTCTTTTGTCTCCTACAGGCTGTTGAGGGAAGATCTATACCTGGCATACAGGGCATTATCAGACCCCACTCTGATGGACCTCCTGCATATCAGCAAAACAAACAGTGCCAGAATTACCCATTCTAAAGATTTAAACATTGCCTGTGATACAAACAGGACCTGCTGGAAACACAGGTATGTATCCCAGAGATTAGTCTCTCTCTGGAACAGGCTCCTCATCCACGTGTAGTAGAGTTCCTCTCTAACCCAATTCAAGTGTAAATTTGACAATTGGATGGGGAACAGGAAATTCATCCCTGGTTGGGGACCTATGTCTCTAATGGACACAAGCAACCTGTAAATGGTTCATGTCCTAAGCCCCTGCTTGTAAATGTTTCATCTCCCAAGTCCCTGTTTACAGTTATCAAGGGTGCCAGAATGTGTCAGAGATTTGGGATGCATGGTTAGGCTTAAAAAGGCCCTTGTGGTCATTAGCCTAGTAAGCATCTATGAACCTAAGACCACAAAAGATGGAATTTCCATCAGTACCCAAAAATCAGGAGCACCTGATTAAGCCTGCCCTATTGGAAACACTGACCCAAGTTGCCCTAGAAGACATAACTCCAGGTCAAGAAGGAAAAGGCTTCACTTTTTCAGTACTATCTGATGCTTCAAAATGATTCTAAATCTATCACAACTATAAACAATCTGAAAATCTCAAAATGTTAATGTTGCAGGCAATACTCCTACTCCACAGCCCTGAAGTATTCTTGGTTAAAGTTGTCTTCAAGAACACCTCTCTACCTCCATATACCAGTTTTCTAAGGACACAGGCAATACCTGAGGTTTATAGTGGAGACCCACATTACCGATTTACACTCTGGTTTAGGTACTGCATCCTGAATGCTTGGCCCTACTGCAGAATTATGGACATTCACATTTATCCCTTCCTAGTTTATTGCCTTCTCCAGGTGCAATCCAAGATGAGGTGCAGAAGGCCCCAGATTACACTCCAGCAGCAGAACAACTTAGAATCTGATGATCTGTATATCATTGCTGGAGCCTTCCTGTGTCTTGACAGAGTGCTCTTCAAACTATCTGGAGATATACAAAGCTGAGTATATTTTTCTGGCACTTCAGAGTTGTGTACTGGTAATTGTTATTTGACTAGTTTTATATCATTGCTGGCTGACTTCAGAGTTGTACACTGTTATTTTTGCTTCACTGTATATTTTTCAGATCTCTGCTGAAGGTGTTGGTTTTCCATACCCACCCACCCTATTCTTGTGTTGTTGTTTAAATTTGGAGGCTTTTGCAGTTGCCCACCCCCACTGTAGATTTGATCTGGGACACTCCCCCCAGTCCCATCTCTTTACCTCATTCTACCTAATAGACTCCTTCTGCACTTGTTTTTAGTCATTTTTAATTTAATTGCATTTTTTAAACTGTTTGGTCTAACATTGCTACATACTCAAGTGTGCTAGCTTGCACTACATTTGAATTGTTCTGACTGCTGTTTTAGCTACTTTTCTGTATATATGTTGTGTTTTTCGGCTTTTCCTGGTTAGAGGTTGCCACAGCGGAACTCCGGTCCACTAATGATTGGCAGTAGATTTTTACATGCCAAGTTGACGGCCCTGATGCACAACCTTCAACGAAGGTACGCCCATTCACGTATGTCTCCACGCAGAAGACGCTCTAGCTGAGAATCGAACAGGACAACATCTTACTGTGAGGTGAAAATGCTACCACAGCACCACCACCACTGTACTTTTCTGTATATGTATATATATATATATATATATATATATATATATATATATATATATATATATATATAGTCCAGATTCAGATTTGCTGTATCCAGGACTGTATGTAAGCTTCTGAGGCCCCCCAAGCTTTCTGTGTTGGAGGGAAGCCTTCTAGCTTATCAGTAGGAGTGATAAGCACTAGGTAACCTATCTACCACATAAGGAGTGGTTCTGGCCCAGAAATTGTAGTTATTGGCCGCTTGGGCAATTTTTCCATCTCTCTCAACTTTCTGATTTAAAAGCCCACATTTGCACTTGTTTCCCCCCTTTCCTGTAACTAGTTTAGTCCAGATACAGATTCTTAGTTTTAGCACTTGAATTTGCTTATTCTTGATCAGCACTTGTTCAGAACTTGTAAGCACTAAATAACCTACTAATTACTACAGCACTCAATCTTCCTCATTACCTAGAGGAAAACAGTTTTGGTACTTACTTTCCTCACTTGCTTAGAGAAAAACAGCTCTTGTACTCACTTTCTTCACTTATCTAGAGGAAAATAGTTTTTTATTCAGGCATGTCCAAGGGTCAGCTCCCAGTGTTCTCTCCTGTCTATCTGATGAATCTGGGCATCTTGGGGCAATGTAGAAATTGCCTCATGTACACAGACAACCCTCTCCTCTTACCACCCAACACTACAACCTGTGAGAGATGCACTTATCTAGCCAAACTGGAGGTAAAGCTCTCTCCGATCGACTGAACTTGACAGTCAAGAGGAGAAAGTAAACACTTGCACCACACTCATCACATAGTCTCACTAAATCTACACCACCAAAATCCACACATAGAAACACAAAACATTCATGGAGGCTCTCAATAATAATCTGATCAAGCAACAGAGACCTCCAAAGCAGAAATGCAAGCAACCTCCACCCCCCAACACAACCCAAATGTCACATAGCCTGCAGACTCAGTGTGCCATTCAACCACAGCCAATAAGGCAAAACAACGTACCCAACACACCAGTCATAGGTGACTATAGTCAGGCACACTGATGTCCCACTCACCAGGCTAAACAAGGAGAAGGTTACCGTCAGCTGCCTGTTGGGTGCCAGGATCCGCCACATAACCCACGCACTCAGACCACTCCACAACAAGTACAAATATGACTCTGTCATTGTCCATGTCGGTGTGAATGACCTGAGAGCTCTCCAATCTTGTAGCCCAGGCAAGTATGACCCTAGCCCTGAGTAGCATTCTGCCATCACCCAGAATGATGCCGCAGTACAAGGACAAAATGATTGACTTCAACAATTGGCTAAGCTTCTGGTGCCATTCTAAAGGGATCCAGTATCTGTCTGCCTGGGATGACATGGTCGACAGACCACGAAGCTTTGCCAGAGATGGCCTGCACCTGTCACCCCTGGGATTCCGGATACTGGCTAAGGTTCTTGCCACCCCTATAGTGCCTTTTTTAGGTAAGGTTCAAATGACAAATTCACCACTGTAACAGGAACAGGTAAGCAAAAAAACTGAGGGTGATGCTACTCAATGCTAGAAGTCTAAATCTCAAAATGCACTCACTTGAGGCACTCCTTAAAATGGAGAACATCAATGTCTGTGCAGTGACTGAGACATGGTTCAAGGCTCCAGAGAGCACCCCTGCACTTCCAAGCTATAACTCATACCACACTTTTTGGCCATGTAACCTGGACCGGAACACCAAAGGCGGAGGTGTGTCCATATTCATTAAGGATATCCACACTATCCAAGTGCAACTAACTCTGGGCAAAACTGCAATCCAAATTGTAGCTTGCTACAGATCACCCACCATGCCCCAGGATTCCCACTCTTCTTTTCTTGATGTACTGGAAAATATTAGGGTTCAACCAAACACCCTAATAATGGGCGATTTCATCTACCCCACTGGGAAAACTGCTCATGTACCAACTCCTTTGCTCAACGCTTTCTGGAATTCATAAACTCCAATGCCCTGGATCAACTTATCCACACCCCCACCAGGGGCAACAATATCCTAGCTCTAGTCATTACCAACATGAGTGACCGGTGTTCCACACCTGAAGTCAACACCTCATTGGTCCGATCCGACCATAAGCTAATTACCCTAGATATCCACATCCTGCCCCCACCTCCCATTAAGGAAACCATGTTAAAAATTTCTCCAAAGCCAACTTCATGCTTCTTAAGACAGAAGTGGTGAACTTCATGACACCCATGCAGATGGACAATACAGTTACGACTACTGAATCCTACACAATTGCACTTTATAAGCACTTACATGAGTGCATGGATCGTGCAATCCCAAACAGAACCAAGGTGCTATCCTCCAAAAAAAGGAAGCCAATCTGGCGGTCCCCTGCCATAAACAAACTGTAGAACAGAAGGAAGAAAGTGTTGCAAAAGAGAGTAAAATCCCATGAGTGGAGGAGCTCCCTGGTCAGCCACAGTAAGAAGCTGCGATCCCTGATAAATTCCTCCAAAGCTAGTTACGAAAACAAAATTGCCACAGATTCTAAAGACAACCACAAAGCATTCTATAGCTATGTCAAGAATGTCAATGGCAACACTCAGATCTGCTCTGAGTTACAGCACAATGGCACTAAATATACAGACCCAACTGATATTGCCAACATCCTGGCAGATAGGTTCAGTGCTAACTTTACCCCCCTCTCACCCCCTAAAGAGCCCATCTCTATACTGGAAGAATGCAAAGTTCCTGTAATCACGGCTGCACAGGTAAAAACCACACTATCCAAAGTCAAGAACACAGCATCCATGGGACCAGACAACATCCCAGGCTGCGTTCTACACAAACTACAGAATGAACTGGCACCCCACCTAAGTACCATGTTCAATCATAGCCTCACCTTAGGCTTTGTGCCTGCTGAATGGCGCACAGCAATGGTTATCCCACTCCACAAGGGGGGGAGCCACCATGGACCCCAGGAACTACCGCCCCATTAGCCTGATGAGCCTGGTCTGCAAGGCCATGGAACGTATCACCATGGAACTTATAAACAAAGACATTGGTAATCTCAAAACTCTGGACCCCACCCAGTTCGGGTTTGTAAAAGGCAGATCAGGACTGCTAAACCTGATAGACTTCTTTGAAGCAGTCACCAAAGCCGTAGACAAGGGTAAGGTGGTTCACACAGCCTATCTAGATCTTGCCAAGGCTTTCAACACCATCCCCCACTCTGGAAGTATAGATAAACTCACTAAACTAGGTATAAATCCTTATGTCACAAGATGGGTTGCAACTGGCTCACTAACAGAACCCACACTGTGAAAGTAGCAGACTCCAAAATCGACTTCAGACCAGTGACAAGTGGAGTACCACAGGGTTCAGTCCTGGGTACTCTCCTGTTTGGTATCTACTTCTCTGAAGTACAGGCTAACACAGAAGGTCTTTGGCTAATGAAGTTCGCAGATGACTGCAAACTAGGAGCCATAATCGAAACTCCTAATGATGTGGACATCCTACAAAAGGGCCTCACTGAGATAGATGCCTGGTGTCAAAGCCATGGCCTCAAGCTCAATGCCAAAAAATGCATTGTCATCCACTTTGGTAAAAACTCTTTACCCATGAACTACAATATAGGCGGTAGTATGCTTAACACTGGAGGTGTGATAAGAGACCTTGGGACACAGTTGAACAGTAGTCTCTCCTTTGATAATCACATTGCCACAGTAGTCAGGAAATCCTTCTATGTGGCACACCTCATCACAAAAGGTTTCTCATCCAGAAAAAAAGAGGTCATTGTTCCCCTCTACTCATCACTCATTAGACCCATTATAGAGTACGATGCCCCTTTTGGTATGTACCTCACAAGACATCTACAACAACTGGAAAGGCTACAGAAATACCTCACAAAGAGGATTACCAGCCTCAAGCAGATGCCCTACGCAGACCGTCTCAAAAAACTCCAGCTTTAATCCATCGCATATCACCTACTCAGAGGTGATCTCTGCCTAACATACAAAGCTATGTCAAACCTAGAGCTGTTGGACATGCTCCACTTAAAGAAATCCCAATCCCTCTGAGCTACACGCTCTAGGAACCTAAACCTTGTCACCACAATAAACAGAACATGCTGGAGGGATAGATTCCTGTCCCAGAGACTTCCCATACTCTGGAATAAACTACCTATCTATATCAAACAAAGCTCCTCATTAGCACTCTTCAAGAAAAATCTTGATGATTGGATGGGAAATAGGAACTTCACCCCGGGGATTACCTCTGTGGCTCTGCTCAACAGTGGCACAGGAAAATAATTTTCTTGGGTGGCAAAAGCCAGGGTATCTTTTTGGCTGGACTTGTATAGGCCCCAGGGCCGATAGCCTAGTACCTAACTATGAACCTATGTTGGGAAGTTCAACAGTGTCACCTCTAGGACTAAGATTAGAAGGTACTTATCCTAATTCATAAAGCTTTATTAGGCTACCAATGCCCATCCCACTACCTATAATTTTCCAGTGCCTAATGATCTATCTCCAGGTCTCTTCAGCTATGAAGAAGTCAGCAGCTCTGAAAAATGGCTCTAGGCTATCGAATTATTTTAAAATCAAAACCAATAATACAAAAAAGATGTTGTTTGTCTTTTCGGCTTTTCCTGAAACTCCGATCTGCTAATGATTGGCAGTAGATTTTTCTGGTGCCAAGTTGCCAGCCCGACGCCCAACCTTCAGTGAAGTCACGCCCATTACGCATGTCTTTCGGAGGCCACTCGACTGTGGGGAGGACATGCAGACTCCACACAGAAGGCACTGCAGCCGAGAATCAAACGGGAGAACTTCTTGCTGTGAGGCAACAATGCTACTGCTGTACCACCACAGCTATCTAAAATCAACCCTGCATTGGCCAGGAATCAGACCCGAGCCTCCCACATGGCAGGCGAGAATTCTACCACTGAACCACCAGATGAATAGTGTAAAACATCACCATATTTATTAAAAAACTCAGTCAAGCACTTTCGTCAATAAAGATGTTTTCAGAACTGAGCATAAAAAAAATATTTTTTTCAAACACCTTTATTGATTTATCACTTGTGACATAGGCACATTTACATTCATATGAATGTAATTACACTATAACATAAACATTATACTTCACATATATAGCTTTATATCATGTAAACTAAGCAACATTAAATAAATTATTCAGTTTCTGCCTTTTTTTTTAAACAAGAAACACCTTTATTAAACTATTACTTGCTGCACAGAAAATCATACATTTATATAAGTGAAAACAAACCACACCAACACAATCCTAGTTGCAAACATTTTACATCACAAACCATATTGACACACTCCCAGTTGCAAACATTATATGTCATTTATAATCTACCCAACCATTTTCAGTCAGACATTACATACCTCATTTAAGTCCTACCACCATTTAAGCCTCATTCCTCCCTTGTATGCATTATTCCCACAATTCCATTTTTTCCTATGTAGTTTGCTCCTACCCTTTTATAAAGATCTCAATTCCAGTTGTTTTATCTATATTCACTGCTTCTAGTATAGTTGGTTTAGATTTTGATTTCCATTTTCTAGTAATTGCTTTTTTGCAGCCACCATTATTAGACACAGCAAGGCCTTATCATGCCTAGGCAATTCTGATTCTGTATCATAGCTCAGAAAAATAATTTCCCGTGTCAGACCAATCTACCCACCCAGGATCTTCGACAGTGCATCCCACAGGGAATCCTTAAAGTCCATCAGCTCATTGCACTCCCAGAAAATATGTTCCCAAATACCTCTTTCTTCCCCATTGCAGCTCCAACATTTGCTGTGTGCCTGAGGAAAAATTCTCTGGAGTCTACCTGGGGTATAGAAATATCTATGCAAACATTTCCAGGCAAAAATCCCAAATCTTCTGGATTTTGTTGCATATTTGGGAGACATACATATATCCTCCCATTGTTTCTTTGTGAATTGCTTATCCAGTTTCTCTTCCCAATCCTTTTTAACCTCCTCTGATTCTTACAGTTATCATGGAATAGTTTATATGCTCTACTAACTATTCCTTTTGTAATGGCAGCTTCTGTTCTAGATTCTACTAAAAACTCTACCAGTGCAGGTCTTTAGTTTAGGACCACTCCCCCATTTCTTTCTCTTTGCCTATACTCTGATATCAATCCCAGATAGGAAAGGCAATCTTTAACCAGCAGTCCAAATAAATTCTTGGCATCTTCCCTCTGTAGTTATTTGCTCCCAATACCTTGGTTCCTTTGCCAGTTTTCTCCAATAAATTCCAGCCCCATTTTGCCTATTGTCTGTATCCCTAATTGCAGTCATCCCTATCAGCAGAATCTTCTTTCTCCAATCCCATGTTGGATTAGTTCTTAGAATATGTTTTTTTCTGCTACTTTAGGGATATAATATTCTGTATGATTATTGTTATTCTCTTTAAATGCCTGCATCCAAAATCCTGGTCTATCCTTGTTTCTTGAGCTTCCCCCATGTTTCGTCATCATTCCTTTCCACTTTGAAATATAGCTTTCTGCTTGTGCTACATACAGGAGTCTTAACTGTGTAGCTCTGAAATACCCCTTCAAATTGGTTAAACCCAATCCACCCTGTTCTACTGGAAGAATGAGCTTATCCCACTTGACTCTTGCTGTCTTCCCCTCCCAGATAGTCCTTCAGGTCTTTATTAATTGCTATCCACAACTTCTCCTCTAGTTGATTAAAATATGCCTGACCTGAGCATTAAAAAACTTATGTCAATAAAATGCTCACTACTGCATCACATGATCTGCAAAATTGAATACATTTGTTAATTAACATCAATTGAATTTCCTTTTTTAGAACAAATTTGATATTAATTACTTCATTAAAAAGCAAGGAAACATTTGCTTTGAGCCCTAATTGCCATTTATCTGTTGCTATCTCTAAAACATTCTCTACATCACTACCCCTTAAGATAACCTTAAACTCTTTCAAATGCACAAAATAAATAATAATTAAAGGAATTGCACATTATAGAATGCTTACATAATGCATTGATGTCTTTAGTCTTGATAGAATAAATAAGTTATTTTATATGTTCCTAAAGCTGTTGGTTGGTCTTCCTAATATAAAAACATTGGCATGAGGAACATATAGCAAAATACACTACAAAGTCAGTATGGCAGTCATATCTTCCATAAAGAAAAACAGTATTTTTAAAATTTTCAAACATAGGAAATGTTTCACACATATATTTACAACACCCACATTTATACATAGCATTCAGTTTATTTGTAGCAACTGTTATTACTTTTTACAAACATTAAAATCTAACTGTTGTTTTAAGTTACAATCCCTTTTACTGATAAATGCAGGTTATTCACCCACCTTTTTACTAAGGATATCCTACAATAACTTTGCAGTTATTTCTTATTATGCTTTTTATACTACTGCTGTTAAGGCTATAATCAACAGGAAAAGCAAGAGTGAAATTATTGGCACTTTTTTACTTCATCAGATCCTTGATTCTCTGAATGGTCTACATTACCTCCTAAAGTAGGACACTACTTATTCACTCCCTTTTTTTTTACTTCATCAATAATATTGCCAATGAATTCCCTATTATAGCCGTTTTCCATAAACTTTCTAAACGATGAAGTTCTACATAAAATTTACCAACATCTGATGTAAGTTTAGAAAGTCTAACTGCTTGTCCTTTTATTACATTTTTCTGAATGTGCAAAGGATGTGCACCAGTACTATGTATACAATTATTAACAAAGGTATGTTTTCTATATACTTCAGATGTAAAAGCCTTTCTGACTTTAACCATAATGTCAAGAAAGTGTATTCCTTCACTGTTTCCATTAAAAGTGAACTCTTAAGAATTCTTTACTATTCTGTAAGCCTTGAATAAGGTTTGATACATCTTCGGAAGTCCCTTCAAGAACAAAAAATAAATCATCAATAAAATGAGTATAAAGTGTACCTTTCTTATACCAAAATGCATTATAAACATTTACCTGCTCCCATTCACGTAATACCAAATTTACAAAAGTCCTGTTCCTGTTGCGTATGTAAATAAGGATCCACAGGTCCCTTCAGACTCTACCCATGTTTAATTCAGCCCAACCTCTGATTTTTGCATGTACCTCTACTCCCTTCATCCCAAGGCCTTCTCAGAACTGGGGTCATCCTTGATGCCACTGGCATGTTGATCTTTACTTCTCTTTCAATTCTGAAATTCCCTTGGGGTTGAATGATTCCTTCAGAAACAACTTTTTTTAAACAAGAAACATCTTTATTAAATTATCACATATGACATAGGCAATCATACATTTATACAAATGAAAACAAGCCATATTGACATAATTTTAGTTGTAAACATTATATATCATAAACCATATTAACATAATTGTAGCTGCAAACATTATACATCACTTATAATCCATCCAGTCATTGTCAGTCAAACCTTACATAGCTCATTCATATCCGGCCTTCTTTTAAACCTCTCCTCCTCTACATGTATTGTTCCAGCAATTCCCATTTCCTATGTAATTTGTTTCTACCTTTTTCTAAAGATCCGAATTTCAGAATTCCAGTTGTTTTACCACTGTTACTATATTCACTGCTTCTAGTAAAGTTGGTTTAGACTTTGATTTCGATTTTCTAGTAATTGCTTTTTTGGCAGCCACCATAATTAGACTCATCAAGGCCTTACTATGTCTAGGCAATTCTGATTCTGTATAATAGAAACTATAAGAAAAATCTAGACAAGCTAAACTTTCCACTGCATGATTCTTTACACCTCTTGTATCAGAGGCATATGGGATATATGCAAATAACCCCTTAAGGACATCAGGTGTTTCAGCTATATGGCAGTTCTGAATGCCCATGACTTTTTTCTTTGTAAGACTGTTGTAGACAAATTCAGGCCAATAAAACCAAAACCCACTAGCTGTGGACATGCGTATTTCAGCCTTTTAATGCCTGGTTAGCACAGCATAAGTGGATTGTTTGGCTAACCTTTAGAAACTCAGGGTTGTCGCATCCAGCTGATGTCCATAACCATTAGAGTGTTTGCAAAATATCCCAACTAATAAACTAAAACAAGTAAAAGGGTCACACAGTGGAAACTGGCTTGGCTAGATTTTTTTTTTTTTTTTTTTTTTAGTTTTTACTGATTGGTTTGTCTGTGTGACATTTTTACTCATTGTTTTAGATTCTGTATCATTTCTCAAAAAATATTTCCTTCATTACACCAATTTGCTCACCCATTATCTCTGACAGAGTAGTCTGCAGAGAATCTTTAAAGTATGCCAATTCATTACTTTCCCAGAAAATATGTTCCCAGTTACCTCGTTCTTCCCCATCATGCTTCCAACATTTGCCTGAGGAAAAATTATTTGGAGACTACTTGGAGTATAAAAATAAACACTTTCTAGCAAAGATCCTAAATTTTCAAGACTGTTGCATATTTGGGAGACATACATATATCCCCCCATTGTTTCTTTGTGAATTGCTTATCCAGTCTCTCTTCCCAATCCTTTCTAACATCCTCTGATTGATTAACGAAACCACAGTAAAACAGTCAACCATGAAAAATGCAGTACAGGTACCTTGAATAAGAGACCACAAAACTTCACTACAATGTATTAAACGTTGAGCACTTTCACCCAGAAATCTCCCAAGCTTCTTCAGAGCAAAGTACATAGTTAAAACCACTCACTTTTAAAATACATATAATCAATGCTGAGCCAATCAACTCTTTCAATAAAAAAGAAGACTCATTTAACCCTTCATAATGTGAAACAGTTTAGTGCACATATACAAAAAAAGCAAATAAATGAATATTTAAGCATTAATAGTGTTCTTAGATTAAGGGCAGCTAAGTTATAAGTGCCCTTTTTTTTGCAGTTACGCTATTTTATTCAGTAGTTTTTAAAATAACAGGAAGTAACTTTAAACACATAGGTAAAACTGTTTTAGGTATTTTTCATTAAGTTTATTATTCAGAATTTATGTAGTATTTTATAGTTTTTTAAACTAGGTTTGTTGGACTTTCAATGATGGTTATTTGCTTTTATCACAAAGCCAGTGGCAGGCCTCTGCAGGGAAAGGTCAGAACACTCTATATCAGGGCCACAGCTGCTACTGTGGTCCATGTGAAAGGAGGTAGTGCACAGGGCATTGTAGACACAGCCCGAATGAATCATTCATGTGCTAAACATAACCAACTGGATCTTACCCATAGGGCTAGAGCAAGGTTTGTATCTACCATCCGTTCTATTTAGTGAATACTTTTTGGCATTCTTTTGAAGTTATGACTGCAACTGTGATCCACATGAAGAATATAGTACAGTACAGTTTTGTAGCAAACTTGCCATAACAGTAGATATTCAAGTGTGGTCACTTGTAATCCAGGCCATCTCCCACCATCCTCTCTGTCTTCCTCAAAACCTAGGGCTGGAATTAGTACCTATGTCTCTTCTGACCTCCACTTACACTTAGCCCCTTGCC
The DNA here is from genome assembly GCF_019279795.1 of Protopterus annectens. NCBI lineage: Eukaryota > Metazoa > Chordata > Ceratodontiformes > Protopteridae > Protopterus > Protopterus annectens. The sequence continues at coordinate 1,810,086,664 of NC_056725.1, read as the reverse complement.
TTCCTTTTCTTTTTAACAAATTTACTGTATATTTTGTTCACACAAAATGACATATTGCTCACAAAACAAAAGATGTAATGTGCCAGTTTGATAGTGAAATGGTTACTGCTTTGTTTCCCCAAGTAAAACCCTTTACTCTGTACATATACCTCATTATGTCAATTTCAGTCAGCAAGCCCAATAACTTTTAAACCAGTTTCTGCATTAAATAGGAGGCATCTCATGTGTGAGAGGGAGTAGGTCAGTTTCAAGTTTTGCTTTCTGAGGAGTAGCGGAGGAGGATAAGAATTCAGTTTGGTAATAAGTTGATTAACTATTCCCTTCCTAACTTTCCTGTTGTGCATCTCCATTTGAATCTGCATAATAAAATCACAGCATCCACTTACATAGAAAAGTTGCCTGTGTCATCCTTTAGCCATCTTTTCCACATTCTCTGCTTCTTCTATCAGACGCCACAATTGCTCTATGTTAAGTTCATCTGCTGCTTCCAATTTCTGATTATAACTATTGTAGCCAGTATTTTGAGACTAAATAAATGCTGATTATACATTAAGGTTCCACATTACTAGAATGTGTGCTGAATATTCTTTTCAGGATTCTAATGCTTTGGTGCTTTCTGTCATGCAGCTCCACTCAAGAGTAGTTAGTGTAACATTTATTTCGCCAATTTTAAAACCTAATAAAGATCCAACTAGATGTACTTCATATCGGCCCATCTCATTACTTAATGTTGATTATAAAATGTTTATGAGTATTTTTGCTGATAGATTGAAGACAATCATCCCCGGCATTATAGATATAGATCAGACAGGCTTCATTGTAAACAGAAATACTTTTGATAATATAAGAAGAACTTTAACATTAATTGATTTTGCAAATAGGAAAAAGAAAGATTTAACACTTATTAGTCTTGATATAAGTTCAGCATTTGATTCAGTAAGTTGTCACTATCTGTTTACCTTACTGAAGTGCACAAACTTCTCAGATGCATTTGTAAATCTAATTGAGCATTTATACAAAGGAACATTGGCTTATATTAAGGTAGGAACATATGTTTCACAAAAAATACCCATTTTTAAAGGTACAAAACAAGGATGTCCACTTTCTCCACTATTATTCACTTTAGTAATGGAGCCTTGGGCTAATTTGATCAGAAACAGTACTGACATAGAGGGTTTTGAAATAGATGAAAATACAACATCCAAAATTCAACTTTTTGCAGATGATGTTCTAATTACATCAGCAGGATCTAATTCTTCTATGCAGTCTCTATTTGATAAAATGATGAATTTTAAAAGTTTTTCTGGTTTAATAGTCAATGAAGAAAAAACTAAAATACTACCTATATATACACGAAAAAATATTCTCATTAGTGATTTTACTAAATATGTACCCAATTCAGGTCAGATAACTTATTTAGGTATAATACTATCTAAAGATATTAAATCTATTATATATAATAATTATAATACCTGTTTTCTTAATATACAAAATCTTTTTAATACCTGGAATAATATGTTTTTACTATGGAGGAGAGACTTACAATTATTAAAATGATAATATTCCCCAAGATTTTATACTTAATACAATCAATAATATTTCCACCTACAAAAATAATTATCAAGAAACTGAATACACTAATGTTAAATTTCCTATGGGCACCTAATAGACCTAGGATTGCATTAAAGAAACATACTAATAGCTGGTCTCAAGAGGGTATTTCTTTTCCAGACTTTAATTTATATACTATCTCTTCTATTGTAAAAGTTATTACTTTATTAATAGATCAGTCATATGTCGCAAAATGGAAAGATTATTGGGAGCTAATTAGTATGCACTTCATGAAAATCTCCTTAACACACAAAAATATGATTGTAAATAACTCCATGTTATGGTTACTAAAGGAATTTTGTACTTCACCTATTACACCTAAACATGTGGTTTGTTACCATTAAATATTATTATTAGCTATCGTAACTTTATATTCATGCACCCTAAGTATAGGGAATGGAATTTTATTATATTCCCTATAATGTATACTCAGGGTATGCTTTTGTCATCTACTTCTGAAGGAACTCATTTAGCTATAGATAATGACCTAAAGTACTGGTATCAGTTGATATCTGATAATAAAGTTAAAAATCTAGATTTCTTAAAACAAGAATTTGATCTAAGAGAAACTTGCTGGTTAGAGGTTCAGACCTTTAGATAACATCTCATTGATAAAATAGATCTAATGTCTATAACAGTTAAAGAATCTATTCTAACACTGATTGATTACTTGATATTAAATTTACAACATAAAATTTCTGATAAAGGTAAACTTTCATACATACATAAAATTATCAGACAAGAAACTTTTTACAGTGTAGATACATACTGGAATTATTTCACTTCTATTAATGGGGACCCACCAAATCAACAAGATAAACAATATATATTGGAATCTGCTTATAGAACTACGTCTTCCATTGTCTGGAGACTTTATACATGGAAATTTTTACATAGATCTTTTTATACACCTTTGATGATGAATAAAATAAATAATAAAGATAATCTATGTAAGAGATGTAATGTAGAAATTAATGCTGACTGGGCTCATATGTTTTATGACTGTATAAAATTGAAAGAATACTGGAAGTCAATTAATGAATTTTTGCAGGCTCTTTTTACAGATAATTTCATTATTTCTAAATCTCTTATATTATTCAACACACCTGTACCTCAAAGTGTTAAAAAGGTTAAGCTTCACTTGTTATGGTCTATTCTAGCAGTGGCTAGGAAAATAATAACCAGAAATTGGATTTCAGATACACCTCCTTCATTCAATGAATTTAAAAATGTTATGAATATAGTGTGCCATATGGAAATAAACACAATTAGGTCAAGAACAACTAGAAAAACATCTTATTACATTGTATGGGATAATTTACAAAATTTGTTAAAAAAATCCTAATTTCAATAGCATGGTATTTTAGTTTAATTAATTGATCTGATTGTAGTGGATGTCTTTGTAAATACTTTAGTTGTTTTGTTGAATGTTATAATCGTATCTATTTTTAATTACTTGTATAAAATTGTTATGATATTTCTCTTGTATGTTAAAACAATAAACCTGTTTTGGAAAAAAAAAAAAAAAAAGAGTAGTTAGTGTAGATCATTATGTGTAATGTTCCTGTTCAGCCACTGTAGCTACATAGCACGTGCATATAAGTACTGAGTATGTGCAAGAACAGTGGCATTTTGTACAGTCAGCCAGAGTGAATGCAGTCATGAATGGAGATACACATGCGAGTGTGTTTGAAGTAATGAGTGAATCAGTTAGCTTAAATACTTGTTCTAATTACAGTTCCTGACAATGTTTACATACAGTAAATATCTTGAACCCATACACCACTTCATCATCTCTTTTGAATGTATGAGACAAGTGACATGGTGCCAGAATGGGATCCGAAGTTGAAGCAGTATACAAGCCATGAGGCACACAGTTAAATGAAGAGAAATATACTAGAGTGAACTCACAAACAGATTAGCAGTTCTTCAAACACATTTAAATGATTTTTCAGCTGCCAAATGTATGGAAAGCATTCAAAACATTCAAAATAATTAGAGGGAGAAACAAAATGTCCGAAATTGTGACATACTGATAAAAGTATTCAAAATAAATACAAAAGTGTTCAAAACAATTTTTGAAATGTTTAAATGTATAAAATGGCTAAAATGACTGCATTTCTTTGCAATGTACTACTTTCTCAGATTAATTACAGCTTTTCGATGTTTCCAAAGCTTCTGCAATGTTCACAGTGTCAAAGTGAAGCCTTTTCAAAGTGACTGTTTTGCAGATGAGCATAATTACAAGTACCCAGTCTATGCTTATGTTTAAACATATTTTATTATTATGGCAGAGGTATTTTGCAGACCTGAACCGCTGGTGTTTGATAACAATATTGCTGAGAATTGGTGAGTGTTTGAACAAGCATATGATATTTTCATGTAGACTACTTTTTCTGATGAAGATGTACATACAAAAGCCTTCATACTTCTTAATTTAGCAGGCTCAGAAGCCATTGAGAGGAACACTCATTTGTCTATGCATCTGCTGTATATGCAGGGGAGGGGAGAACCGCTATATTGTGATACAGGCTGAAACTTGGGAAGACCCTGAGTGCTTAAAATGTAAATTTAGAGAAATGTGTAACCCTCAAACGAATATTATAATGGAAAGGCACATGTTTTACACAAAGCCTGGTGAAACTATAGCAGCATATATTACTGACCTGAGAAATAACACTAAAACGTCAGATTTGGTGATTTGTGAGATGATTTGATAAAAGATAGACTTGTGTATGGTTCTAATGATGCAGTGAGAAAGACTTTGCTTTGAGATAGTGATTTAACTTTGAGCAAAGCCATAGAGATTTATCAAATATATGAGCTTACAGAAAAGCACACAAATATGATTATGAATGAGAAAAATGTGCTTGCAGTAACAGTGTGAATGTTGATAGTATGCAACATAAGGTTGGGTGCAAGAGGAGACATAAACCAAAGGGCATGGCAACTTCTAACCCTAACTATATACTGAATATGGCTGCAGTAGCAGCAGCAACAAACAACCTTATTATTAACTGTCGTAATTATGGAGGCAACCATGAACCTAAACGAGAAAGGTGCTTAGCTTATTGGTCAGTAATATCACAAATGTAAAAAGTGGAATAATTTCAAAAGGCTTTGCAAGTCTAAAGTGGCACATACTTTTAGTAAAAGAGAGCATCTGAAGAAGCAAATAGATCAAATAGAAAGCCATGAGCAAACTTTCTATGTTGATGGTGTCTCTGTGATTGATGAAGCTGATAACACAGTAGATTATAAGTTGACAGCAAAGCAAAGAGTGAAATATTTTGTAGTGTTCAGATTAATGGGAAACCTGTACAGCTTAAAGAAGACACTGGGTCCAAGTGCAATGTTATGTCAGCACAAGTGTTTGCCAAAGTAAAAGCTGGTGAGAAATTTGATTCAACAAGGTGTGCGAAACTTGTTGCTTATGGTGGTGAAGAGATTCATACTGATGGTGCAGTAGTTCTCACATGCCATTCTGCTGGGAACAGCTATGAGTTTCAGTTTTACGTAGTCAAGAGACACATGCAGTCACTGTTAGGCCTCAGAGACAGTTTGAGAATGGGGCTAATTTCACTTAATGAAGAGATTCACCATATAAGTCTGAACAACCACAATGGTTTGACACAGAATATTTTTCATGACTATGCTGATATTTTCAAGGACGAGCTTGGTAAACTACCAGTCACATATTCCTTGAAGTTAAACCATGACGTAAGCCGTATTGTCAAACCAACCAGGAAGTGACTAGTAGCAATGCTGCAGAGCAAAGTGAAAGCAGCACTAGACAAAATGGTGAATTTAGGTGCGATGTCTCCAGTAAAAGAACTGACTGAATGGGTATCCTCCATGGTCATAGCTCATAAGAAAAGCTCAGATGACATTTGAATATATATTGATCCCAGAGATTTAAACAAAACACTTAAACTTCCTCATCTTCTGATGCACATAGTAGAAGTAACAGCAGCTCTTATGCCAAATGTCACTATTTTTTCAGTCTTGGATGCAAAAAGTTCATTTTGGTAAATTTCACTGGATCATGTATCTTCATTATTAACTACTTTTAGTACAGCATTTGGTAGGTACAGATTCTTGAGAATGCCATTTGGGATAAATTCTGCCAGTAAAGTATTTCAAAGTGTGATTGAACAATTTTTTTCAGGTTATCCACGTGCTATCATAGTAGATATTCTTGTAGGGGTAATGGTGAAGACGAATGTGATAGAAATCTCAAGAAAGTTCTAGACTGTGCACATGAATTCAAGCTGAGAGAAGTCACTTATGTGGGTCATTTGTTTACTAGTTCTGGCTTACAACCAGATCTGTCTAAGCAAGCAGCAATTCTTGAGATGCCAAAGTTGGACAATGTCACATCTTTGCAACGTTTTCTAGGTATGGCCAACTATTTAGGAAAGTTCATCCCAGACCCGAGTGAGCTTTCAGCACCGTTACAGGAGTTGACACACAAAAATGTAAACTGGTCCTGGTTAGAATAACACCAAAGAGCATTTGATGTTCTGAAACAGAAAATTGCCAGTCCACCAACATTGAGATATTATGATGTTCACAAACCAGTAACTGTTTCATGTGATGCTTCTAAGTATGGTCTTGGTGCAGCATGTCTTCAGGAAGGTGTACCAGTAGCCTATGCATCCAGAACTTCAATCCAAGCCAAGATGTGGTATGCACAAATTGAAAAAGAGCTTTTGGCAGTAGTATTCACATGTTCGAAGTTCCATGATTATATTTATGGCAAACCTCTTCAAACAGAGTCTGATCACCAACCTCTAGTGACAATTCTGAAAAAGCCAATACATACAGTCCCAGCATGCTTGCAACGCATGATGATAAAACTGCAAAAGTACAATTTCAATATTGTTTATACAAAAGACAAATATCTCTACCTTGCAGATACTTTGTCAAGAGCACCTAGGCAAACTACAGAACAGCATGATAATGAGAAAGCAGATTTTGAAGTCATGGAAGTCAAAAAGTTTTCCTCATCACATCTTGATGAACTCAGAAATCATACAGCTTTAGACACTGTTCTTCAGAAGCTGAAACATTTCATCAGTCAAGGATGGCCAGTGCGACAAACCAGTCTACCACTTGATGTACAGAAGTATTTTCCTTACCAAGATGAGCTCATGATGGAAGATGGAATCATCATGAAAGGTCTGAAAGTGGTTAGTCCTTCAGCATTGCAACAGAAATATATCAAGATTTTGCATCATGGTCACCCAGGTACTGATTCTACCGAAAGAATGGCAAGAGGCGTAGTATTTTGGCCTTCTATTTCAAAAGATATAGAGAAGGAAACTCTAGCATGTTTTATATGCAATAATACTAAATTGCCCCAACAGAAAGAACCACTTGATTCCTGAATTACCATGGTCAACAGTTGCTACTGATATTTTTGAATGGATTGATCAACATTGCTTAGTGTTAGCAGACTCTTACTTGAATTGGTTTGAAATTGACCTTCTTCCTAACTTAATGTGTAGCACTGTCATCACAAAATTGAAGAGATTTTTCTATCCATGGTAGTGTGCACAAAGTTGTATCTGACAATGGTACACAGTTTACAAGTCAGCAGTTCAAGAAATTTCCTGAGTCTTGGGACTTTATCCATGTTACTACTAGTCCTGAGTATCCACAGTCCAATGGATTAGCTGAGTGTACAGTTCAAAGTGCGAAATGTTTGTTAGAAAAATCCAAGAGAGATGGTACAGACGGTTTTCTTAACCTACTTAATCTCAGAACCATTGCCCGAGATAACTTGCTTGATTCACCTGCTCAGAGGTTAATGTCTAGACAGACACGAACAACCTTGCTGATCAGTAAACAACTACTAATTCCAAATGCTAAGAACAGAGTGGTCAAGACTCAACTATCGAAAAAATGCTAGTGACAAAAGTAGTACTACGATAAATCAAGCAAATCTCTTAGACCATTAAGACAAGGAGAGATCGAGAAGAGTGCAAACATCTAAAGGACCAAGTGGAAATTATCAAAAATATTTGTGAAGAACTGAGATCTTATATTGTACAATCAGAAGGAATGGATTTCAGAAGGGACCAAAGACATATACTTTCAGTCTGCAAACCAGTGACACAGCAGATTGCTTGTGCCAAAGACTCTGTTTCTCAGAGTGACCCTACACTTGTTCAGATTTCAAAAGACCCTGTACTTACCTCAAATAATCCTGATGTAATCCCCAAAGTTTCTATCGAGAAGAATTCCCCAGAGACTGTCCCTGTTGTTAAGCCCAGTCAAAGTTTTTATGTGATCAGATCGGGTAGAATTTCCAGAACCAATCCAAAATACACAGATAGCAACTTGGACTTGAGTTGTGATTTGTTATAAATATTGAAGTGTTATCCAGCATGTAGATTGTCTTGTTCTCCTATTGCATGTCGAACAAATCAAAGAGGGAAGATGTAGATCATTATGCGTGATGTTCCTATTCTGCCACTTTAGCTAGATAGCACGTGTAATGAAGTATTGAGCACGTGCAAGAACAGTGCCATTTTGTACAGTCAGCCAGAGTGAATGCAATCATGAATGGACAGGCACATGCGAGTGTTTGAAGTAAGGAGTGAATCAGCTTAAAAACTTGTTATAATTACAGTTCCTGACAATGTTTATGTACAACAAATATCTTGAACTCATACACTGCTTCATCATCTCTTTTGAATGCATGAGACAAGCGACACTTAGCATGGGATTCTGTCCTAAAGGTGAGAGAGGGTAGGTCAGTTTCAAGTATAACCCTATTGAAATACAAAAATAAGTCTGATTTCCCTTCTGAAAGGCATGTTAATCACCTGTCATAGTTCTTGTTTGTACTTAATTTGTGGCAGTCCTGCCTGGCTCTGTGGCACAAAGAAATGGAGCTCTTACGGCATCTAATGTGACTGTGGTTCGATTAGTGGCCCTGACACTAGAGAAGCTAGTCGGGGAGGGGAAAGAGTGAAGACACATGGTTTGCTCATTTTCCCTGAGGGGTAGGGAGGAAGGTACTGTGCATTCACGGGCACATGGAGTCCATGTATGTATCCCAGTAGACAACATGAAAAGTATCACTCATTGCTTCTCTGGAAGTGTGGCTGCTTGGAGAAAAGCCCCTTACAGAAGTGAAGTGACTGCCCCCACTGTCAGCCCATTGCACAAACCCTCCTGGCATTTATCCAAATGCATGCTGGGGTTAGGGCCAACAAGTAAAAATCCAAACCACACTTCATGGTTACCTGAATTGAAGATGTCTTTTGTCTGCCTCTCTCCCTGGATATTAGGAATGAATGGATTGTTTGGCCACAAGGAGACTGATGAATGGCAGACAGCAGGAGAAAAAATAGCAAAAAATGTGTCTGTCCCAAAAAATGAGTATCCCTGTCCGTGCTAGCATACAAAATACTTACGCAAACACAGCTAAGCAAATACCTTGACTAATTTTGCTTTCAGTGAATATCTTACTCCCCCACAGATGCTCTCCCAAATCTTAAGTATATTGGAAGTCAAGTGTTTTGCTGTATGTATTAAATATTTTCTCTATCTCCTTAAGGGAAAGCTCCAAGTTAGAGATAAAAATATGTGTGTGTGTGTGTATATATATATATATATATATATATATATATATATATATATATATATATATATATATATATATATATATATATAAAATAAAATGGTGATCATGAGGTATACTGTACTAATCTGATCTTTTTTATTGCATTGCCCTCTGGTTACTAGCAGTCCCATCATGCTGGAAGGAAATGAAGTGTTTAACTCATATGTAACTAGAATGGTGGTAGTGTTAGTCACAAGAATCTTGCACTATCTCTGCAAATTGATTGCATTTCATACTTTGCTTGAATTAGCCCTAAATTACATTGTTCCCATAGCTGCTCTAACCTTTTTACAATAGTTATAAACCCTCAGTAAAATAGTTGATTTGCATGTTTTTCCTAAGGCTGTCAGTATGTAGTCTTTTAAGTACTGACAGACCCACCCCCCACACTCTTCCACAAGTGTCAAAGCTATCACTGTAAATCAGGAGCTGTAAGCCTGTGCCAGTGGCATAGTAGGGCAGAACCCTGACTATAGCCCAGGCTACACAAGTTAGATTAGCAGTTTGGGAACTTAATGGTATGGTAGGGGAGGATGATCATGTTACATGCACATTTCCCCTGGGTGAGACTTGAGAAATTGCCATAGAGTGCCTTCTGTGGGTGGGTGGGTATTTAGGTGAGGCATCCTTTTATGAAAGCCAAGGAATGCTTTAGCAGTGATACTAATTTCATCCTGCATTCAGGGGCTAATGCTGGGTGGCTGCAGGTGGTATGGTTTAAAGGCTGAAAAACCTGAAATATCCCTCTCATCACCCCTCTCCCTAGTAATGAAGCAGTTGGGATGATTGGACAGGATGATCCTGATGATAGGCAGCTGGGGCAAAAATGCGCCCCCCCAAAAAAACAGGAGTAGCAGCCAGGAAAAAGAGCTTACAAAACAATTAAACTGTTGTTGCTATTCAGCAGTGTCTGCATTGAGAAGATGTTTTTTTCATGGTTTTTGGAGAAATGTGCTGTATTTTAGTTATAGAATTCCTACTGTTCTTCATTAGAGCACTGCTGCAGTAGCCATGACAATATGGGACATAGCCAGTCAATGATGCCATACGTTTGGACAGTCCGCAAAATTCCAGGCTCCTTCCTCACACTGTAACAGCTGCCCTTAGTATGAGAGGATGCGCTAGTATAAACAAGGGTATACAGATGTGCTAAAATTCAGAATTTTCTTGAAGTTACTATGCTCACATAGACTTTTGTTAGCTTTGTAGTACCACCATTCTGCTTCAGCTACTTAGACTTCAGGTAGATAAGCACCCCAGAGGGCAAGTGTATTTGTGTACAATGAATCCCTTATAAAGATTCTCATTCCAGTTGTGTGTTCTGTCTAGGTGAAGAATACATTAGGTCATATCTTGTTTGACTCCTTTTTACACCAAAAACAGTTGAATAGCTTTAATTCCCTCTTGAGTATTTCTAGAAAATAGAAGTGTGAAGGACTTGGTGTGAGTGGCCGTATGATATGATTTCCCAGTGATCGACATTCCCTCTTAACCTAAGAAAAAGAAGCTACCAGGAGGTGAGTATTGGAACCTGTATGTCTACCTCTCTTGTGCAGTCTGAGACTGACTATTCTGCTTGAAGTGCTTATGCAACCCTCAGACCATCAATTTACTTCGCATGGGCCTTATAACATTTCCTCTTCAGAGGCTGCTATGGCCCTGGAATTACCTAACATAACAAACCATTCTTCTCTTTGGAGTCTGCAGGAAAGGGCTAATCACACACTAAACACTTGTCTCCTCCTACTACTCTAACTTCTCAAAAAGGGGCTCAGGAGGATTGCTTTAATTTGGTACATGGTTTATGTCAGGCAATATATTTTTTTCAGCCTCTTTCCCAATCCATTCCACTTCAGTTAATAGGAACAGTGTTCCCTCAACTGCTGAGGAGCAAATTCTGTCTGAATGTGTTCAGAAAGGGTTCGATTATGCTTCACTAATTTCTTGCCTCAGCCTATGAGTCAATATCTGAGAATACCCAATCTTCAGGTTCCCCAAATGAGGAAATCTCCTTTGGACATGCTATTTCAAAAATAAAGGATTTCTTCAAATGTGAAAGGAAAGAGGTATCTGATTGTCAAAAGAGGTATTACGAGATCCACATTGTAGATTCTTCTAAACCTGTGGTCATCCCTCCAGTCTTAGATGCCTTTTCTGCAGCATCATTTTCTCCAGATTCTCAATCTTCAGCTCCAAAAACAACCTGATAGTTGTGAGTAGCTGATACACTATTTAGCCTATCTCTGTAAGAACCCTTCTGCAGACCCTGACATTATTTCTTTAGATGCAGAGTTACTAACATTCTAACCATATCCCTTATGAAAAGGACACTTGTGTTCTTGAAAGGCGGGCAAAAAGTTTACATTTTTCACTTCCTCTACTTTGCCATTAGGACAATAAATTGCCAGAACCATACATCAAAGTACTATTTGTCTATATTTGCAAAGTGGCAATGACCTTTGGATAACCTTCCGAACTCTAAGATTAAGTTTAGTATATTGAAAATGTGTAAGTCTGCTTCTCTGTTTACTAAACATTATCTCAAATGTGCTTATAATGCTGTGGATGCTGTCTCCAGGGCTACTGCTACTGGAACTGTTCTAAAAAGAAATGCCAACTGGGTAAGAATTCAGAATTTTCCAGAGGATGTGAAGGCCTATCTGTTAACTTCCCCTCTGATATGGTATGTCATCCACTGTGGTTCTTAAAAAAAATAAGATAAAGAGGCAAATTAACACAAGGGGTTGAGCAACTTTTCTTATTCCCCATTCCAAAATACCAAAGAAATTACCCCTCCAATCCAGGGCCATTTTTGAAATCTACTTAATTCAGGCCACCAGAAATCTTCTAAGCAACAGTTTAAAAAATGGCACGGAGACTCTGAAAAGAAAGTGGATGGATCTCAGGGATCCTCCTTTTCAGGGAAAATATGACTATTCTTACCTGTCTCCTATTCCCTGTCCACCTTGGCCTGCCTCTCAAAATTACAAGGAATCTTTCCCTATGTGTTTAGCAATTGTTAACTTCAGGTTCTTTGGTGCTGTGACACCTGTGCACTGGCCCAGCAATCAAGGAGCCTCAATCCTCACCACTAATACCAGTGAGGTGTGTCCATATAGGGGAAAGGATAATAAATACACACACAGTAAAGTACAATTTCCCTTAAGAGCACACAGAGATCACAGTCAGTCTGGGGATGGTTTCTTCCTTTCTCTCCAGGTCCCCAATAAGACTCCCTACTGGCACAGCTATAGAGTCCAGATCTCAGACTAGTGGGCAAGCTAAAACCTCCAGCACTTTCTCTGTCCAACCAGTGCTTCGTGTCCCTGCCCAAGTAGCTGACACACACACACTTTGAGATAAGAGTTATATACAACCACACAGACACTCCTGGGGAAGGCTGGCACAGGTTCTCCAGCTGTGCCCCTTTTTCCCAGACTATACGGTAGTACCACTTGCCACCACTCACTAATATTTATCAGCTACCAAAAGAACCTTATGAAAGGGTGTCCAATTATTACTGTACAATACTATTATCCAAATGCTAAGTGCAACTGAACAGTCAAGGCTTATTGGAGTGGCTTGGCCAGTAACACTAAATACATGCAATGTACTCTAGAGCTTAAATTATCTCTACACAAAACACCCACAGTTGAAAGGTTTAAAAATATTTAATAATAAATAATAAAAACACCAGACAACACTTCTTACTACACATTGCTAGTCAAGAGTTTAGAGATCACAGAGAATTACTTAAAATAATACAGTAGAAAAGTTCTGACATCAATACAGAAAAAAGACTAATCTAATCTTCCTATTTCCTAGCTATATCTAAGAGAAAACACAGTTCTAAAATAAACTTGCATATAGAACACAGGCAGACTGGTGAGTTGGATGTTCTCAAGACAAATGCTCAAATGCTCTCCTCCTTTCTGTCTTTAAATTAATAACACAGTACTACTGATTCATTTCAGATTACATCATTTCTTTCTGGTTCACAGGCTAATAGAACTCAGAGGTTAATAGCCCTTTTGATCTTGCAGCTGATCAGGAAGCCAGAGCAATAAAAGAAATTATACACGTAAATTCTAGCCATTAACTCTGGCTTCAAAACAATAGGCAGAATGCCTCAGTCTAGACATCTTGGCTCCAAGGTTTAGATCAAAGAATTTCACAATGCTTGACTTATCAGCTTTGTTACAGCAGAATGCACTGTTGTTACATTTTTGCAGTTCCACATCTAACAGCATTTTCTTCCATTTAAGAGAACAAGCCTGTGGCTTATATTAATATTTACAAATGATAGAATTATCTACAAAATTCTATCTAGCTAGGCTGGCAGCCTTCACCTATCTTCACACATCTCAACCCCCTTGGAGAACTCAAGCTAGTTTTTCAAGTGACCCTTGAGAAACATTGCTTGAGAGGGTTAGGTCTATCTCAGTATACCTTACCCCATTCCCTGTCTTGATGGCCCATCTGCATTGGCATTGCTAATCCCACTGGGGTGCTGCACTGACATATATCATATGCTTGCAACCCTAGGCTTCAACTTAGCAACTTTGCATTTTGCTGGCTGGCTCTGTTTAACCATGTTAAGGGATTGTGATCTTTTACTACAGTGAATTTTCTTCCATACAGATAAGGCTGAAGTTTCTGCAGTGCCCACACTATTGCTAGACATTCCTTTTCTACAGCTGCATAGCATTCCTCCCTGGGTTGGAGCCTATGACTGAGATAAACCACTGAGTGCTCATCTCCCTCTGAAGAAATATGGCTAAGTACAACCCACCCCATGGTTCGAAGTATCCACCTGCACAACAAATTATTTGCTGTAATCTGGACTGGCTAACACAGGGGGTCCTCCCAAAGCTTTTTTAAGCTTCTGGAATGCCTGCACACATGCCGGGGTCCATACAATCTTATCTGGCCTGTTCTTCCTTATCATGTCTGTGAGGGGAGCAGCTATGGTACGATAATTGGGGACGAACTTTCTGTAGTACCCTGCTTGTCCCTAAGAATGCCCTCACCTGCTTTTTGGTAACAGGTGCAGGCCATACCTGAATGGCTTCCACTTTGGCAGGTTCTGGCCTGATCTTACCACTTCCCATTCTATGTCCCAGGTAGGAGACCTCTGCCATACCCACCTGACATTTGCTGGGCTTAATGGTCAACCCTATCCTCTGTAGACTGCCCAGTACCTCCCTGACATGTTGAAAGTGCTCTTGCCAGGAATGGCTGTAGATGGCAATATCATCTAGGTAAGAAAAGGCAAACCCTCCTGCTCCTGCTAGGATATGATCTATCAGACTCTGGAAAGTCGCTGGGGCATTTTTCATCCCAAAGGGCATCTTTGTGAACTCATACAAGCCAAAAGGAGTCACAAAGGCTGACCTCTCCCTAGCACTGAGAATCAAGGGCACCTGCCAGTACCCCTTGGTAAGATCAGTAGTTGTAAGATACTTAGCCCCACCCAGCTGTTCTAGGGCCTCATCTGTCTTATGCATGGAGTAAGCATCTGACTCTGTGTGACTATTTAATTTCCTGTAGTCCACACAGAAGCTGGTGCTGCCATCCTCCTTTGGCACCAGCACCACTGGGGAGGCCCAGGGACTGTTGGACTCTTGAATTACCCCTAGTTCCAGCATTTCCTGTATTTCCTCCCTCAGAGTCTGTTTGACTCTCTCAGGCACCCTATAAGGGGCCTGCCTAATAGGCCTTTGGGGTCCTGTATCCACCTGGTGCTGCACCAGGTGGGTGCACCCTGGTTTCCCAGTGAACATGTCCCCAAACTCCCGTAACACTGCTCGGATTTCTCAAACCTGGGTAGGAGATAGCTGCTGGGACATTGCTACCCTTTCCACTGAGGTGTCAGTCCGAGCCTCACTGAGGAGATCAGCCACCAGATCTCCCTCAGACTCCTCCTGCAAGCCACTGCAAATGCTCAGCATAAGGATCTCTCTATCATGGTAAGGTTTCATCATGTTAACATGGCGCAATTTTTGCTCCTGCCTCCTGCCTAGCAGTTCTACCATGTAGTTAACATCACTTACCTTCCTTACCACCTTGTAGGGTCCCACCCAAGCTGCTTGTAACTTGTGTCTGACAGGAATGAGAACCATTACCTGTTGCCCTACAGCATCCTGTCATACCATACCTTTTTCTGTTGTTGGGCTTCTGCCAGGTTCTCCTGGGCCAAGCCCATGAATTCCCTGAGCCTTGTCCTGAGGTTTAGGACATATGCCACAACAGACTCCTTGTGAGATTCACACTCACCTTCCCACTCATCTCAAATTAAATCTAGAGATCCCCTCACCTTATGCCCATACAGCAACTCAAAAGGTGAAAAACCTGTGGATTCCTGGGGAACCTCTCTGTAAGTAAACAACAGATAGGGCAAATATTTGTCCCACTCCCTCTTAAAATGGTCTGCAAATGCCCGTGGCATGGACTTGATTGTAGAGTTTAACCTCTCAACAAGACCATTAGTCTAGGGGTGGTAGGGGGTGGTCTTCAGGTGCTTCACCCCACAGTACTTCCACAGACAAGCCAGCAAGTCTGACATGAAATTGGCACCTCTGTCAGTCAGTATTTCTTTTGGGAAACCTACCCTGCTGAAAATCTCTAACAAAGCATTTGTCACCTTTTCTGCCTCAGTGGAGGACAGAGCCACTGCCTCAGGGTATCTTGTAGCATAATCCACTACTACTAGGATATACTTTTTCCTTGTGGAACTTGGAGTACTCAGAGGCCCCACAATATCCATAGCTACTCTCTGAAATGGCTCCTCAATCACAGGCAAAGACATCAAAGGAGCTCTCACCATGTTTCCTGTCTTGCCTACCTTTTGGCATTGCTCACAGGTTCTGCAGTACTCTGTTACATCTCTGGAAATTCCAGGCCAATAGAAGTTTAGCATAATACATTACTTTGTACATGTTATGCCCATATGACCTGCTAAGGGAATACCATGGGCTATGACTAGAAGCACCAGACAGTAGGCTCTAGGCACTACCAACTGCTGTACCCTCTCACCTTCTAGCCCTAACTCAGGGGTACACTCTCTATACAGTAACCCTTTGTCCCAGTGTACAGATTCCCCCTTCCCTTGAGAATCAGGTGCCTCCCTAGCTACCTGCCTCAGGCCTTTGGTTCCTATCACGTAGTCGAACTTTTACAAGTTTGAACCTCATATGCTCAAGACCATAAGTTCGAATTTGTAAAAGTTTGAGCATTTGAATGGAAATCTCCATAAGCGGAGGTTTCCATTTTGTTCAATGGGGTGCGATCTCGGAGTTGGTATATTTAAGTAGCAGAGGGTGTGGGGGATGCAGGGGGGCTTGCTCCCCTGCTTAAAACAGTTTATTTTGTTTTTCGTTTTTTTTTTTTTTTTATCCATAGTCGAAGTTTTGTAACTTCGAACATGATGGTTCAAACAGTACATGTTCAAAGTTATAAGACTTCGACTATGTGATATAGACCCTCGGGCCTTGCAATGTAGGGTCTGAGAGCTGAGCCTGTCTCAACTCTCTTTGTAACCCTTCCCAGCTCCCCTTCCACAGGAAGTCTGTCATCCTCTGACAGTGGTGCCTCACTGTCAGCTTGGGTACTCTACTCACCTCTACCTTTGCAGTCACTCTGTCCAAGGGAACATCAGTACCCACAAGAAGCTGTGGCTTACATTCAGTCTCACTGCTACAGAGTAGTTCCCTCCCTGAAGTAACCACCTCACCAGTCCTGGATGCAAGTATGCAGTCTGTCTGGGTCTCCCCCAGGCTACCAGACCCACATGCTTGTCTCGAAGCCAGACTGTGTGTAACTGCAATAACGTACAGTATTGCCTCATCAAAATCCTTCTCTAACAGGACATATGCAGGATGGTAGTTTGGTACCCTTGTTGTCTCAAGACAACCTACTATTGGCATTTTGTCTTTCCCACTTACTGGCTCTCTCACCTTTTGTTCCCCACCTTGCCTCTGTGGACATCTGTATGCCACATGGCCCCACTGGTTGTATTCAAAACATTTAACCTTAGGTCCTGGACGTGTACCTGGACTAGTGGCTTCCCCTACTACTGGCAGATTCTGTTGTGGAAATCTGGTCTGCCCACCATGGGTTCCTTTAGACCCATGAGCAGTACTGGGGGTCCCTTTCCTGTGCAGGGTTACCCTGCTTGCTAAGTATAGGTCTCCCTTCTTCCCCAACTCATCTGAAGTAGCACATTGTCTATCAGCTAACCAGATCCTCATGTCCTCAGGCAAAGTGCTAAGGGCTTGTTCCCTCACCAAAAGGTCTGCCAGCCCTTCAAAAGTGGTGACCTGACATCCACTCACCCACCTATGAAAATAAGTGCTCAGTTCAGCAACATATTCACACATACTTTCATCTGCCTTGAGTCTATGCTCACAAAACGTTTTCCTATACGTTTCAGGTGTTAGCTTAAAACATTCTAACAAGTGATTCTTTACAGCAATATAATCAAAATATTCACAATCAGCAAGTTTAGACAACACAGTTACAGCTTTACCATGGAATAAGGCGGCCAGGAACTGTACCCAAAGCCTTTGGTCAACATCATACTATTTACATACCTTCTGAAACATATGAATGAAACTATCAAAGTTATCCCCCTCTTTAAACTGCGGAAGAAATTTACTGACCTTTTGTGCTTCTGGGGTTCGGTTACTCCCTTCCCCATTACCTCCATGACTCTGGCAAAGAGTCAGCATCTCCTTTTCATGCTCCCTCTGCCGCTCCTTTTCCACAACTTCCAGGAATAGCAGTTTCTCTTTCTCCTTAGCCTGCAAACATCACAGTTTCTCATTGTCCTCACTCTCTAGATGCCTCAGTCTCTCAGCTGCTTCTATTTCCAAATGTCTGGCCTCCAACTCAAGTCTCTTTAGCTCCAGATGGATTTTTAAGTCCTCTGCAGAAAGGTTGAGCTGTCCATTTTCTGAGTGTGGTACATCTCCACTGCCAGTCTGATCATCATCCTGGTTGCTGTTTTCTGATGCGGCTGTGACCAAAGCTGCAATCATGTCTGCCTTAGTCAGGTTTCCATGCACCAGTCCCCTAGCCTGGCACATCTCAGCCAGCTGGTTCCTTGTCAGCTTTCTGTACTCCTCTGCAGACATGCTGCCTGCTCTCCCTGACTAACTAAGCTAACAAAAGAAATAAAACAATTGTGATCTGAACTATGAGTATTCACTGTGTGGCTGATTTAGAGTACAAAACACCTTCAATGATCACTGTACACAAGCTACAGGAATTCACACTACCCACACCACTACCAAACAGTTAGTATTTGCCAACCAATTAATATGTGGTGTGGATATTCCACCACTGCCAAACAATATGTGACACCCGTGCACTGGCCCAGCAATCAAGGAGCCTCAATCCTCACCACTAACACCAGTGAAGGGCATCCATATAGGGAAAGGATAATAAATACACACACAGTAAAGTACAATTTCCATTAAGCACACACAGTGATCACAATCAGTCTGAGGCTGGTTTATCCCTTTCTCTCCAGGACCCCAATAAGACTCCCCACTGGCACAACTATAGGGTCCAGATCTCAGCCTAATAGCCAAGCTAAAACCTCCAGCACCTTCTCTGTCCAACCAGTGTTTTGTGTCCCTGCCCAAGTAGCTGACACACACACACTCACACATGCACACACACACACACACACACACACACACACACACACACACACACACACACACACACACACACACACACACACACACTTTGAGATAAGAGTTATATACAGCCACACAGACACTCCTGGGGAAGGCTGGCATAGGTTCTCCAGCTGTGCCCCTTTCCCCCAGACTATTTGGTAGTACCACTTACCACCACCCACTAATATTTATTAGCTACCAAAAGGCCCTTATGAAAGGGTGTCCAATTATTATTGTAAAATATTATTACCCAAATGGTAAGTGCAACTGAACAGTCAAGGCTTATTGGAGTGGCTTGGCCAGTATCACTAAATACATGCAATGTACTCTAGAGCTTAAATTATCTCTACACAAAACACCCACAGTTGAAAGGTTTAAAATATTTAATAATAAATAATAAAAACACCAGACAATACTTCTTACTACACAGTGCTAATCAGGAATTCAGAGATCACAGAGAAATATGTAAAATAGTACAGAAGGAAAGTTCTGACATCAATACAGGAAAAAAAACAAATCTTCCTATTTCCTAGCTATATCTAAGAGAAAATGCAGTTCTAAAATAAACTTACATATAGACTCAGGCAGACTGGTGAGTTGGATGTTCTGAAGACAAATGCTGTCCTTCTTTCTGTCCTTAAATTGATAACACAGTACCACTGATTCATTTCAGATTACATAATTTCTTTCTGGTTTCCAGGCTAACTTAACTCAGAGGTTAATAGCCCTTTTGATCTTGCAGCTGGTCGGGAAGCCAGAGCAATAAAAGAAATTATACATGTAAATTCTAGCCATTAACTATGGCCTCAAAACAATAGGCATAATGCCTCCCTCTAGACATCTTGGCTCCGAGGTTTAGATCAAAGAATTTCACAATGCTTGACTTATTAGCTTTGTTACAGCAGAGTGCACTGTTGTTACATTTTTGCAGTTCCACATCTAACAGCATTTTCTTCCATTTAAGAGAACAAGCCTGTGGCTTATATTAATATTTACAAATGACAGAATTATCTACAAAATTCTATCTGGCTAGGCTGGCAGCCTTCACCTATCTTCACAGGTGCTACGTATCACAAAGCACAGACACAGGTTCCTGTGGGCATCACCTCCCTTTCCATCTGGAATACCTCAGCCTCTAAGGGAAAAACTACAAATAATGTCTCAAATAATTTCAGAGCTTCTATTTCAGGGAGTCAAAGAGCCAGTTCCCCACAGGGAAAATACTTTTATTCCAGACTTTTTCTACTTCCAAAAAGGAAAATACTTGGAATCCAATTTTAGACGTTTCCAAAGTGAACACTTTTCTTCACATTCAAAAATGTTGACTCTGCAAACTCTTATTTTCCTGATAACCTGTGTACTCCTGGTCACCCTAGACCTGAACGTTGCCTATCTACATGTTTATATTCACAACAATTGCAGATTATTTTGAGGTTCTGTGTTTATAGATTACTTCTTTACATTTTAGTCTTTCTACCAGCCAAAGAATCTTTACCAAATGCCTTGCCCCAGTCATAGCTCATTGCAGATTTTAAGGGCTTCACATATACACTTATCTGGATGATTTTCTGAGCTCAGCTTCTACCAGCCAAGACACCCTTGACTTCCTTGCAGATCACCATAAATCTTCTCAATAACGTAAGCATTGGTGTGATGAATGGGGGTACTGCCAGTACAGCTAGCTGGGATTTTGTAAATAATTATATGTCATTTGTGAATACCAAACCGATTTATACAAGATGCTTGTGTTACAAATGTATTAGAACTGTATGTCATACAAGATGCTGGTGTTACAAATATATTAGAACTGTATGTCATGTGTATATCAAACTGTTTTGTACAGACGTTTGTGTTGAAAGGGCATTTGTAAAGTGCTTGTGTTTGAAATGCATCCACAGTGTGCCTTACTGGAGAGAACAGAAATGTACATACACTATTGCAACTGTTTAAATGTATATGTTTTAACAGAGGAAACTGGAAGGTTAACCTCAGTCCCGCAAACTTTAGAAAAAAAAAATATCTGAAATTAAATTACTTTATAGGCTAGACCATGAAATAGGCTAGACCATGAAAATGTTATCTCATAGGTTGCAATACAACCAGAAACACAAAGGCTGTACTAAGAAGCTTTTTTGTATTGTCTTGGGGTGAACTAATTACTACTCTGAAGTGTGAAGGTATGCAATTATTTTATGACTTCCAGCACCTGCCAACGATCCAAGCAAAAGCCCTTGCATGTGTATTTGTACAGGTAGGTGCAAAGTCCTGCCAGCTTCCAGCAATGGGGGGTTTGCATGGGAACTAGAAGTCAGATAACCAGAAGTGATGTCATTCTGCAAGCTATATTTTAGATATTATTTTGAGAAGTCTCTTAGAGAGACAGAGCATTCTATATTCTGTATTGAGCCTGGCAACAAGAATGACTATTCACCACATTATCTGACGTCACTCTCCTCAAAGGGGATGATGATGCATTTTTTGGTATCAGCTTGAGGCCTTGTTTCTGGCACCAGTCATTTGTCTGAGTGACACCTCTTGCAGGATGTCCACATCACTAGGGAAATTGATGACAGCACCCAGCTTGCAGTCATCTGCAAACTTGGTCAGCCATAGCCCACTAGTTTTGGCCTGCACTTCAGAAAAGTATATCCCAAATAATAGAGGCCCCAAGACCAAACCCTGGGGTATGCTGCTTGTTACAGGTCTACTTCTTGAGGTGATTTCCCCTATTTTGACTAGGTGGGTCCTATCAATGAGCCAGTTTGCTACCCATCTGTTAACATATGGATTGATGCCTAGCTGAGAAAGTTTATCTATTATGCCCGAGTGGGAAATATTGTCGAAGGCTTTGGCCAGGTCAGGGCAGGTGGTGTGCACCGTCTTCTCCTCATCTATGGCTTTGGTGGCTGTCTCAAAGAAGTCAATCAAATTTAACAGGCATGACCTCCCCTTGATGAAGCCAAACTGTATGGGATCGAGTGTTTGGAGGTTGCCAATGTCCTTTTTAATGACGTCCATGATAATCCGTTCCATGGCCTTGAAAATCAGGCTAGTTAGGCTGATGGATCTATAATTTCCCTGATCAGTGGACGCTCCACTTATGTGCAAAGGGATGACAGTGACTGTCCTCCTCTCAGCTGGGACAAAGCCGGTACTCAGGCTTTGGTTGAATAGGGTGCCTAATGGTGCTGCATGTTCCTGCCTGAGTTCACGTAGGATGCAGCCTGGAATGTTATCGGGTCCCATGGAAGCTGTATTTTTTTACTTTGAGAGAGCAGTGATGACCTATTCCCTAGATATAAGGGGAAGGGGGCAGGAACTGGGGATATTCTGATTTACTGATGGGGACAGAGGGATGAAGTTTTCACTAAATCTGTCAGCCAGCAAATTTGCTATATCTACAGCATTTGTATATGTGGTGTCCTTGACCAGCAGTTCTGAACAGATCTGGGTGCTTCCTTTGATGTTGAGGACATATGTGAAGAAGGCCTTATGATTGTCTCTAGTAGATGTGGCCAATTTGGACTTAAAGTTTGCTTTGGAGGATTTCACTAGTGCTTTTATTTGCTTGTTCAGGCTAAGGAGACATTGCTTCCATTTGGGTACCTGCTCCTTCTTGGTCTTGGACAGCAATTTTTTCTTTTGTTATAGAGTTTATTTATTGCAGATGTCTACCAGACAGGTTTACTCTTCCTTGCGAAGGATGATTTAATCCTGTCGGGTATTCCTGATTCCATGCATTTGTACAAATACATGTGTAGTGCTTTGGTGTAGTTTTAAATATTGGTGCTAGTTCCTACAGAGGGGAGGGGTCTGTGAAGCTGTTTATACCATCCCTCAGGAGGCCATAATCTGCTTTGGAGAAGTTTTTATATCTGACCCTAGCTAGAGGGGGGTTGGGAGAGATGGTGACTTTGAAAGTGACCGCTTTATGGTCGGATCTTACCAGGGAGGATGATAACTGTATGGATGCTGCTGTGGTTAACCATGTTGGTTAATACCAAGTCCAAGATATTATCACCTCTTGTGGGGGTATCAACTAGCTGTTCCCAGGCATTTGCATTGACAAAATTGAGGAATCTCTGGACATTGTGTTCTGGCATGAGTAGTTCTTCCAGTCTATGTTTGGGTAGTTAAAGTCACCCAGGATCAGGGTAAAGGGTTCAATCTTCATAGATTCAAACAGGTCCAGAAAGGCTGATTGGGCATCTTGAGTCAGATTTGGGGGCCAGTAGATAGCTATGATTTGAACAGGGGTCCTGTCAATGGTTAACTGCACCTGAAGTGTCTCCTGTGTGTCATATTGTTTGACCAGCCTGGAGGTGTGTATGTCTTTAATATATATTGAAACTCCACCTCCTTTGGCTTTACTCAGGGACGGCCCGTGCTATTGGACTGCCGGACTGCAGCCCCCTCAACAAAAAGAATTAAAAACAAATTAAAAAAAAAAGAAAAAAGAAAAAAAAATTTTTAAAAATTCGCGGACTTTGCGCATGCGCAGTAGTCCAGACTTTTGTGAGTCTATGCGCATGCTCCAGGCAGTCCCAATAGGGGTTCATGAGGAGACGTCTGTGAACTGTTAAAGTGCACAGACTCACTGGGAAAACGCGTCAGGGCCGGACTGCTGGTGTTGCAGTCAGGAATTGCTGCAGTAGTCTCGTCGGGAAGGGGTTTGGATCTCGGGGAATCTCGCGGGTCTTGGATTATTGCGCGGGCAGCGTTTGGGATATTATGGACAGCCTGGACAGGTAAGTGTGTTTGAAAGTATGGTGCTTTTTACTATATGAATTTATGCTATTTTTACTGTTTGAATAGATGGTGGTGTGTGTGAGAAAGTATGGTGCTTTTGAATAGATGGTGTGTGTGAGAAAGTATGTTGCATTTTACTTTGAAGTGTGTGTGTGTGTGTGTGTGTGTGTGTGTGTGTGTGTGTGTGTGTGTGTGTGTGAGAAAATGCCCCAGGTGCTCATGGTGGTGTGGTAGGGAATACCTCAGGCTTGAACCCTGTACCCTGTATGCAGGTGTTAAAGACTTGAGTTCCCTACCCACCACCATTTGTAAAAAAAATTACAGATTTTTGCCTCATATTTGATCTGATCTGTTCCTCATAATATCTGTAGTTTGTAAATGTTGCAATGCTTGATATTTGATGGTGTAGTAGTAGCATTGTTGCCTCACAGCTGCAGGTTCTCAGGTTTGATTCTTGGCTGGGGTTCCTTCTTTGTGGGGGTCTGTTATCTTCTCCCTGTGTTTGTGTGGGTTTGCTTTTGTGTCCTCCCATGTTACAAAAACATGTCTGCATTATTTCTTCCTGGGCCTCTGCTGAAAATTGTTTTTTTTGTTCCAAGTCAGACTGTCCTGATTAACAAATGTTAAATAAAATTGACAGGCATTTGAATTTCAGACTTCAGGTTTCTGAATGTTTAATTTCTTACATATTTGATGGTGCAGTGGCAGTATTGTTGCCTCATAGCTACAGGATTTGTGGTTTGATTCTTGGCTGGGGTGCCTTCTTTGTGGAGTCTGCATCTTATCTCTGTGTTTGTGTGGATTTGCTCTGGTGTCCTGCCATTTTACAAAGACGTGTCTACAGTATTTCTCCCTGGGCCTCTGCTGAAAATTGTTTTTGTTCCATCAGAAGTAAAATTTACAGGCATTTGAATTTCAGACTTCATAGTCTTCAGAAAATACATGGTAAAACAACTTTTTATTCTAGCAATAATATATAGTAACATAACCTTTTATTATAGGAATTTTTTAAGTTTATAAGATGACTATTTGAAATGTTTCCTTATTTTTGGGACTGTAATACCCTGTTAGTGGCTTTGTCCAGGTTTTTTGTGCTAAGGTTGACAGCTATGGCAAGAACTGAATTCACTGAATATGTTTGAGGGCTGTATTCCCTCATTACTGGGTTTGTCCAGGTGTTTTGTGCTAAGAGGTTGACAGCTATGGTGAGAATTGAATTCATTAAATGATAGCCATTTAAGTTTCAGTCTTCCTCTCGTTCACAAAACAGCTGATTTGGCGTAGTGGTATGTTGCTCTTGACTGTTTTGCACAGGGACCTTATCTGTAAAATGTACGGTTGTAACACAGCATTTTTCTTTCACAAAGCAGGTGATTTGGCATAGTGGTATGTTGTTCTGACTCTTTTTTTTTGCACAGGGACTTTGGCAGTAAAATGTATGGTGTAACACAGCATTTTATTCTAGCAGCTTTCCAAGATTATACAAGCAATGTTTGACCCACCCCAATAAATTTGGCTTTTTCCAGACTTCTTGTGCTGCGAAGTTGAGATGCAGTTGAGTATTGAGTAGATTTTACAAGGAGCTGAGAGCTGCAGGGGAAGAGAAGTTTAGTGCTAATAGCACAACAGGCTGTGTACTTGCTTTTGATGCAGAAGGTTGTTGGTTCTACTCCCATAAGGGGTGAATGCTGCCGTACTGAAAGTTAAGATGCTAATTATGAGCCTGTTATCAGTTTGCCATCCATTTCCTATTGCAATATTACTAGCTTATTTTTAATGTAATTTAGGCAATTTATTCCTCAGGGGTATCAGACACTTTATTGTTTGATGAAACCATGAAATATAAAGGTGACTGCTAGCAGCAACCTCTTCATTACAGATTTATTTAACGTGGAATTATTTAGATTACTTTTTTACTACTTCAGAGATTGTGCGTATTTACTGATAATGGTGGACTGTAGAATTGTGCATATTTACTGATAATAGTGGACTGTAGAAGTTTGAGTAGACTTTTATGATGGAAATGTTCTGAATTGGGCAGTTTTGTTTCATTGTTTACTGGAAAAATGTTCAAAGCAATAGGAAGGTGTATCAAAGAGCACATGTATGTTTCATATGCAAGGGGCCTATGATTTGAAAACAGCCCAAAATAAATTTTTATCTGTCACAGGTAAAATGTATTTTCTTTGAATGTGGGTTTTAATGTTGTTTCAATGAGAGTTTCAAGGGCAGAGAAGTTTTAATGCCAAGTTTGTTTAGCAGATGTCTCAGTGTTTGTGCTGTAAAATGCAAAATAAAACTTTCAAATGAAGTTCAAATCATCATAGAAGTAAATCAGTATGCACATTAGTGTTTATGGTAAATGGAGTGAAATAGCAAAGTAATGAATCATTGGAATGGCTGAAGGGGGAGGCTCCATTCGACCATGGTTTTGTGAGGGGGAAGGGCGGCAAACTTAGACAGCCCCAGCTGAACTATACCTCCCAACTGTCCAGATTTTCAAAGAATTAATAGGTTTTTTGCTTCTTATTTTTGGTTTGTTCCTCATAAAATTTGTTGTTTTCTGGCAAATCATTTAGGAATTAAGTCACTAAATAATGACACACTAGTTTCAGACTTCATAACCTACAGAAAACTGCATGCTAAAGTAAGACCTGTTCTATCAACTGTCCCATTTTATACAAGAGCAATTTTTAGTACTGTTTATATGTTCCCCCAATATATTTGGCCTTGTCCAGATTTATTACATTAACAGGTTGAGAGGTACATGCAAATTGCTTTATAGAATTAGGCATAGCCAAACCTCTCAACTGTCCCTGAATTTGGCTCAAAATGTTGCTCTTCCCCTAATAATCCCTCTGCAAAATAGCAATTTTGGAAGAAAACATGGAGGGTTTACAATTAAGAAATAACTGTAATAATCAGAGTTACAGATTACTTTTATTTCAGAAATGCATGTAGACTCTTTTATTTTGTCACCTGCTCAAGTTAGCATTACTATTGTACTAATATTAAAGTGTCCCTTCTTTGACAGGTTCCCAGCTGTATTGTGTGGCTATTTTATATTGTTGCATCACATTTTTGGTTCATTTTTCATAAAATTGTGGGTTTTTTGGCAAATTAGTGGTAAATCATTAAAGACTATTAAAAATAATGACAGGCATTTGAGTTTCAGATTACATATCCTTCAAAAAATTCATACTAATGCAAGACCTATTCTATTATTTTTCTAAGTTTATAAGAACAATATTTAAAAATTGTCCTTATTTTTGGGCCTTTGTCCCACTTCTATGTATGGCTTTGCCCAGATTTCTTGCCCTGAGGGTGAGAGGTATGACAAATGTGTTGGGGCCAATCACCGTCAGCCAGAGACATTTCAAATTGTGACATACTTGTTGCACCCCGCTCCCCCATGTAGTGAGTCTAGATGTGCCCAAGCAAAGCAAGGATCAGTTATGCAGTGTAAATGTGCAGCGTATCCCCCCATACAAGGTAGACACAAGTACTACAGTGGCTTTTCATCTGTTCGATTTTGCAGAATGGTCTGGTTTCTGTCATATTTTTGTACTGTTGATTTATGCTTATTACTCAAAGTGCCTGTTGCTCTGTGTTTTAAGTAGCAATGCTTTAATGACCATCAAGTAAGCTTGTCTGAGATCATAACATGCAAGTAAGCTTTAATAAGCATACTGTTAAAGAATTGCCAACATTGAAGCCTTTCTGTTGTTGCCATGCATAGAATACTTAACTAGATAATGTATAAACATTGGATATTGAAATGCATATGACAGTATTTGTAGGAAAGGACAGGATTACATTATTTTAAGAAGCTCATTACACTTGTTGGAGACTTCTAGTGATATCTGTGGGCTTTACCAGTAATCTAAACAGAATGCCATTCATGTGTGGTCCATAACCTGTACAGTAATAATTTAAGCAATGTATCTTGAGCTTGTTTCTTGTTTGCTTTTCATTTTTACTTTGATCGTGTTTTCCCCATGAAACAAGTAGATAGTTG
Organism: Protopterus annectens; assembly: GCF_019279795.1. NCBI lineage: Eukaryota > Metazoa > Chordata > Ceratodontiformes > Protopteridae > Protopterus > Protopterus annectens. Next base: position 1,810,058,964 of record NC_056725.1, on the reverse strand, counting down.
TCAGGCAGCAGGTCTGTTTTGGATAAGAAACATTTTTACAAGTGGGGGCATCACAGAGATTGCTACTTTCAGCATGTTACTTGGTGCTTTAATAAAGCTGAATATAAATTATAATTAGAACTGCAGTGCAAGGAGAAGTAGTTTGAGTTGAGTGCTCCTTGTTTTTCTTATACTTGATTTTGACTGGCATTCCCGTAATGTATTTAAAAAGTAATTCATTTTTTCATGCCTCACAACATTCTTGCTACCATCTAGATATTAAATAAGCTGTCATGCAGCCAATGCATTTAAATATTTTTATTCTTTTACACTTCATTTGTCTTGATTGGACTCTCATAATGAGGGTTTGGCACCCAGGGCAGCATATTTAATTAAAGTTAGTTTTTGTGGTTTTGAGCATAGCTCCTCCCCTTTCTAGTTGGCCGCACCTCTTCCTATTGACCCCACCCATTCAGCTATCCCCTGCAGCCCCCCTTTGATTTGAAGTCACCAGCCGCCACTGGCTTTACTGCCCACAGTTTGCGGTCTCAATGTATGATAGGATGAGTAACCATTTAAGACTGTGGTGCTCTCTGCAGCTTTGAACCAGGTTTCTGTGACTGCATAGATGTCCGCATTTTCCAGGGTTAAGAATGCTTGCAATGAATGCAGTCTATCTATGTATTATGGTATGCTTTTTGTTTTATGGGACTGTAGGTTTAAGCTGAAGATCATGTGCTTCATTACTTGCCTTTTGATTGACTAATATGTAAATCAGGAAGCTGTGGTTACTTTCTAATGGCGTGATATATAAGACTATTCAAATATTGGTTTTATTGGCTATCCCGATCAACTTTATTTCAGGTATGTTTTCTAATGTGACAATGTGGGAATATTTATTGCAGCTTATGCTTACTGCTTACATGATGAAGCTGACATAGGCTAGGAAGCTCTATTTGTCTAGCGATGTCATACTGCCGCAAAGCCGCATGTGTTTTGGTGTGAATAATTTTTGTTTTGCAATAAGCGTGTTGACCTTATCTATGCATAATTTTTTGATCAGTACATTTGATCATGGTAATTAGGACATTGAGTGACTTTTGCTTGAATTAGTTTGGTTTAGGAATATTACCTTCATTTTTTAAAGACTCGGATGTATGTCATACTATCTTTTTATATTAATTTTTATATCTAAAGCCTGAGTAGTGACTATGATCTATGCTATATGAAATTTTATGCGAAGCAGAGCTTTTATTTTCAAAAAAGGATTTTTATAATGTATACTTCTCACTGCTTTGCTATGATGTATGGAAGCTCTCATGTTTTGAATGGTGCTTTGTTTTTTTTTTTTAAAGTTAGAAAGTTTGTTTAGATATTTTAATGTCTGAAGAAGTGTTGGATGACCAACACGAAAGCACTCACAATAAAGTCTTTCATTTTTTCTTATGTCTGTGCCATGTTTGCTGTCTCTAGATAGTTTTTGCTATATAATGTACACTTAATCTAGTCTACAAACCTAGTGACATTAATATCAAACTGAAGCCTGCTAATTAGAGATTCATTAAAATGTTGCAGAAATTTTTTCTGAAAGTTAACATGCTCTTTTTGTGATGCACATATAGGGGGTAACAATTCTGCTTGTAAGTGCACAATTTTTGAAATATCTTGGCCTGTTAATTTTAATGTAGTTGCTAGAATTTTGATATCAGCCTAATTTAAGGCACCTAAACCTGTTTCCATTCCCCCTAAAAGTATCGTACTATGCTCTTTGTCTCCTGCAGCCATTATTGCCAGGAGGGGAATTAGATACTAAAATGTATTACTGTTTTCTGGTATTCCTGTCCCACTACCGTACATGTTGATGGTACCCTGATTACTTGATCAGACTTGGCTGTGGGATGATTATTAAAAGTTCTGATAATAAAAAGGCAAGTTTTTTTTCCTTTCAGTAATTTTAGAATTATTGGTACAGACCAATATATTCCCCTCCAGTAGCTCTATTTCAGACCCTTCTGCAGTATTGTTTACACAGTCAATATAAAATTGACAGAGTGCACTTTATCCTTGCTGTATGCAGCATTTTCTACCAGTACTGTTGTGTAAGGATACATTTACTTTATATTGTGGGAGCTGAATATATACCTGTCTTTTCGCTGTGTTCCAGGCTGTTACATTTTGGTTAAAATAAATGTTTTTAGTATGACATTCTTGTCCCCCTAGATAGAAAAAAAATACTTTGAGTGCTATTTTTGTAGCCCTTGCCCACAACAACCTTATGTTTTTTTATTTATTTATTTTTTATTTAACATTTATTTTACGAGGATAAGTCCAACTGGACATCATGTGTCCTTTTTCAGTGGAGTCCCGTAGAGAAAAGCTCCAAAGAAATAACAGTGTACATACATGCTTAGATAACAATAAAACTGTCATACAAGATAAGAGAAGCAATGAAGTACAAAAAACAATTATGTAGAACAATAAGATACTCAGGAGTAGTACCATTATTTACAATATATACAAAAAGTACATTTCAGGTGAGAGTATATAATATAGGCTTCAACGGGTCACTTACATATGGAAAGTGGGTCTTCGAGGGGGGTCTTTCCAGTTGCAGAGAGGGTTAGTATTGAGGTGTAATTTAAGAAGGCCTTTGAAGTTGCCTGTCTGACTTTGTAGCCTGAGTTCAGGTGGGAGGGTGTTCCATCCTTTGGCAACATCATGGGAGAATAAGGCCTCCCCAGAACTGTTATTGCATGGATTAACTTCAATCAGGTTTTTGATACATGAACGTAGCTCCCTTTTAGGGTTGTGAAAGTTTAGCATGTCAGCAAGGTCAGGGCACTTTCCCAGATGGAAGAGAATTTGATGGGCTATGATCAGTTGGTGGTAGCGTAGGATGTTTGGAAATTCTAACCAGTGCAGTTTAGTTAGGGATAGGCAATGGTGGGAATGTGATCTATTATTGGCAGCGAACCTAGCTATTTTATTGTAGCATGTAGAGAGTTTGTTCAAGTTGGTTTTGTTAATATTGGTGAGAACTGGAGAGGTGTAAAGTAGTGTTGATAAGAGATGAGTTCTGGCTATTGTTGTTCTAGTCTGAGCGGTTAGGAATACTTTGCAACGATATAGGCAACCTAGTTTTTTATGGACTTTAGAGATAGTTTGGGATATGTGCTTGTTGTATTTAAGTTGGTTATCAATAGTGATGCCTAAGAGATTAGCCTCAGTTACTGGAGTGATGAGGATGCCATTGGTAGACATGATGGTAAAGGTGGCATTGCAGTGTTTGGTTGGGTGGAATAGTATTAGCTGTGTTTTTTTGGAGTTTAGTATTAGTTGGTAGATGTTCTTCATGTTTCACTGTTGCAGTCATTACATTTGGGTAATCTGCTGGCAGGTTGCCCTCAATCGGCCTGAATATCAGAGTCTTGGGTCCTGCGTCGGTTGCTGTCTCCTCTTCCATGACGTCAGGTCATCAGGGGTATAAAACATGCAGCTGACGCCATTGTATTCAGTCTTTCTTGCCACGTGGTGCCCGTAGCAGAAGCAGTTCGCAAGTGCCGGTCGGCCGACTCCTGAAATTTTCGCATTCGAGTTTCAGAACCAAAGTCTTCAATTAAAGCTAAGTACCCCATTGGGGAAACTTTTTCTTGCTCCTTACTGATGTCAGTACAAAGTTAATAATTGCATTACTTGTGGGAGGCAAATACCTCATAAGGATTTTCATTTGTACTGTATTCCTTGCCTAGGCCCAGATCATAATGTGCCTTGCTGTCGGTTTTGTGCTAGATTTAACCAACGCACTATTAAGCATCGGTATATTTTTGCTTCAAAATATTTTGGATCCAGATTTAATTACCCTGAAATGTCATTGGATAGCAATCTGACTACCGAAGTTCACAAAAAACGCAAAGAAAAAGACAGAGACAGACCGCTGAGGTCCAAAACCGACAAAGAAGCTTCTCCTAAGCCTGTCGCCGGTTCACCGGTACTCAGTGAGGGGCTTTCACAGCCCCTGATACCTGCTACTTTTGAGTAGCAGGCCTCTACCGAAACTCATGCGGAGTCCAGTATGCCACGAGATTCTCAGAGTATTGAACCCGCGGATGTCTCTCCCTCGGATGGGTCCAGAGCCACTGAGCAGGCACCGGCTTCTGAGGGTGTTTTCAGGCCTCAACATTTCTATATAAAACCGACACCAGCTTCAAAAACAAAATCAACTTGTAAGTCTAAAAAAAAATGACGGATGAGCCACGTGCTCAGGCCCCTATGCCTAAAAAAAACAGATGATCAAAATGGCTGAGGACTTAATTACCTTGATCAGGGGTTCCCAACCCCCCTTGCTAAGAGGCCTAGGCAAGACACTGATTATGAATCTTCAGATCAGGTTTCTATTTCTTCTGATTCCTCTTCTGATCAGGAATTTTCTATACCACCCTATGAGGATTCAGATGCAGAAGAATCCATCCCATCTGCATCTCCTCCTGAGGATTATTCTTTTGGAGAAACCTTGCATACTTTAAGGGAACATTTTCATTGGGAGAGTCAGGATTTCTCTGAATCAAAAAAAGAGGCTTAGGGATTTCCTTCTTCTTCCTCAGCATAGGCCTTTGGCTATACCTCCTGTATTAGACATTGTTGATGATATGTTTTTGGAATCAGGCATGGCTCCTGATTCCCTACCTCTGGCTCCTAGTAAGCCAGACTGATATTACAGTGTTCCTGACTCCCACAAAAATGTTTATTCAAAAATCCTGCTGCTGTTCCTGAAACTATCTCACAGGGTCCCAAAGGTGTAAAGGCCTCTACAGCCAAAAATCCTACCCCCTCTGATAGAGATTCCAGGGAGCCGGATAGATGGGGAAAAAAGATTTATACGTCTGCAACCTTGGCAATTAGGGCCTTAAACTGTCAGTTTCATATGCTTAAATATCAACAGCATGTTATGGGCTTATTGAAACAGAAAATGATGTTGAGTTCTGATTGTGTGGAAAATAAAGAATTACAGGAATTACTGCATGCAGCAGAACAGGTTGGAAAGCATACTTTGCAACGTGGTTTTGATTCCTTGGAGGCCTCTTGCAGGGCCGCAGTTACTGGATCTGTGATTAGAAGGCATGCCTGGCTCAAGGAGCAAATATGCCTGATCATGTTAAAGCTCAATTGTTGGATGCACCTTTACAGCACGGTACTCTGGTAATAAGGCACAATAGGTTTTAAAGAAAATGGAAGACAAAGCTAAATCTATGCAAACTGTAAAAGATTTCTTACAAGTGCAGCCACCCAGATTCAGTAGGCACTGGCCTACTAAAAAATAGTCCTTTCCTGTGTCCATAGGAGCCTCACAAGGCAAATCCAGGTGCTCAAAAGGCTCTAGATACCAATCACAGAGTTCTTACAGGTCAAAGCAATGGGGTGCCTCTACCTCCAAATCTGGAGGAAACAAAGCACAATCCTACAGTAAGCAGTCTCAATGACTTCCCTCTACCATCACCAAGCACTTATCTTTTGGCAGCCCCCTTGGGGGGAAAATTAGCATTTCATGCTCAAAATTGGCAGTTAATTACCTAGGACAAGTGGGTATTAAACATAGTATCCCAGGGGAACAGATTTCATTTCCATACTTTGCCAATTCCAAACGGTTGGCCAGATCTGCCACAACATCAATGGGCAGAGGCTCAGAAACAAGTTATGTCCCTCATGGATATGGGGGCTATTCAACCAGTACCAGAACAGGAAAAAGACAAGGTTTTTATTCAAGACTGTTCCTGTTACCCAGAAAAGACAATACCTGGTGTCCAATACTGGATTTATCAATTTTGAACACATTCTTGGACATTCCAAAATTCAAAATGCTGACTTTACAACAGCTACTGCCCGTGCTGGGCAAGAACGCTTGGTTAGTGACTCAAGACTTAAAAGAGGTATACCTGCATATCCCAATAAGGGAATCGTGCAGAAGATACCTCCGCTTCAAGGTAGGTTTTATGCATTACCAATTCTCTGCACTGCCCTTTGGCTTATCTACTGCACCCAGGGTCTTTACAAAGTGCCTGGCACCAGTAATTGCATTTTGCAGACAAAGAAGCATACAAATCTATCCTTACTTAGACGACTGTCTCATTCAAGCAGAAAACAAGGACATTCTTCAACATCTGGCATTTGTAAAAAGGCTTCTAACATGCCTAGGGTACACAATAAACAAAAAGAAATCATAACTGGTACCCTCTCAAAAAGTTACATTCCTGGGTGCAAGCTTGAATACAACTGCCCAGATGGCTTATCTTACGCCAGACAAACAAAGACAACTGGCTATATACTTCAAATAGATGGCAATAAAAACACAATTATCTGCAAGACAAATTCTGCAGGTTTTGGGGTTCATGGCATCCTGCATTCTACTAATTCCATATGCAAGACTGCATATGATGAAACTTCAATGGTATCTAAAAAGTTTATGGAGTCAACATTGTCACAGTCTGGAAACAATGATTCCTCACATTCCCTGCCTACAACAGGAGTTTCTTTGGTGGGCAGAGACATGTCACCAAAACAAGGGACAGTCTTTCACTCTACCCCCTGCCACCCAAACCCTAACTACAGATGCCTCAGACTATGCTTGGGGGGCCCATCTGGTGGGGAGATGCATTCAGGACATATGGAACCCAAAACAAATGCATCTGCATATCAACCAGAAAGAGATGCTAGCTGTTCAAAATGCCCTGACAGCCTTCAAGGACTTACTTCATCCAGGACAACTAATGATAAAGATGGACAACACCACGGTTATGTGGTACATAAACAAGCAGGGGGGTACACATTCCTACCTCCTTTGAAGACTAGCCATGCCATTGTGGGGCACAGCCTTGACTTACCAAGTACATCTTCAAGCACAATTCCTACCAGGAAAACAAAATACTCTGGCAGACGACCTAAGCAGAAATCTTATGGACCCTCACAAGTGGAAACTGGAGCCACAAGTCTTCAGCATGGTAACACAGAAATGGGGGAGCCCAGACATAGATCTATTTGCCTCTCCCCAAAATTATCAGCTGGACAAATTCTGCACAAGGACTTATCACAGACAAACATGGAAAGTGGATGCCCTGTCCCTCAGTTGGAAAAACCTATCAGTCTACGCCTTTCCTCCTCTGCCTCTTCTCCCCAAGGTCTTACTAAAGGTCAGACAGGAAAAACCAAAAATAATCCTAATTGCCCCGGACTGGCCTCACCAGCACTGGTACCCAATTCTAAGGAATATGTCTCAACTCCCTCCTTGGTACTTGCCTCAGATACCTCATCTACTGTCTCAGCAAAGCATTCAAATTCTGCACACTCAGCTCCAAACTCTGAACCTGGAAGCATGGCCGATCATGTAATTATTCAAACAACACCTCTCAGTAAATCTGTGATGGATGTCATTTTGGAAGCCAGAAGGCCTAGTACTAGAAAATCTTATGCTGATAAATGGAAGAGATTCTGTGCTTGGAACCAAGCACAAGGAATGGACCCAGCAAAACCAAATATTCCTCAGATTTTACAATATTTGACTGAGATGCTTGATAAGGGCCTTTTTCTTCAATAAAAATCCATACCTCTACCATCTTGGCTCATTACAACACGAAGCCACCCATTTTTTTCATCCTCTGCTAAAACAGTATCTTAGAGGGGCCAAAAATTTAAGGCGGCCCAGAAGATCAATAACTCCCGCATGGGACCTCAATTTTGTGCTGGAAAAACTCACCCTGCCTCCTGTTGAACCAGCAGCTACTGTGAATATAAAGTTTTTGTCTTGGAAAACAGCTTTCCTTTTGACAATCACTTCAGCAAGAAGGGTTTCAGAACTACAGGGCCTCATGGCTGTGGAGCCTTTTATTACATTTTACCCAGACAGGGTGTTCCTCTGGACCAATCCTTCCTTTATGCCTAAGGTGGTATCCAGTGTGGCTCTTAACCAAACTATCCACCTGCCAACATTTTACCCAAATCCGCAGAACAATGGGGAGCGGATTCTGCATTCATTGGACGTACACAGACAGCTAAGATTCTACTTAGGACCAAATTTCTAAGAAAGTCTGAGCAACTACTGGTGGCATTTGCTGCAGGATCAGAGGGGAAGGCCATATCAAAGCAGACTATTTCTAAGTGGATAAGCCACTGCATTTGTTTCTGCTACTTGCATCATGGTAAACCAGTGCCCAAGGGAATCAGGTCACATTCCACCAGGGCTGCCTCTACCTCAGCAGCCTTTCTCAGAGGAGTTCCAACCAAAGACATTCTAGAAGCTGCTACTTGGAGCTCTGTTCATACTTTTACAAAGCATTATTATTTGCCTCTCTTCTCTAAGTCCAGGGCAGGCTTTGCCACTGCAGTTCTGCAGGGCCTTATAGCCGCTCCTAATACTATTTAGTTCCATCCTCCCATCCATAGTTTTGGGATTCTACCCAAATGTAATGACTGCAACAGTGAAACACGAAGAACATAGTACAGTTGTGTACACTTACCATAAATGTAGATGTTCGAGTGTATTCACTGTTGCAGTCCTGGTTACCCACCCGCCATCCCCCTTCTTTCTAGAATGTCTCTTTCCTTCACTATATTCTAAAGCCTTTGTGGTGAATTTGCTTTTAGATGAAGGTAAAGTTTATGTTGTAAAAGTGCATTTACATATATATTGCTGTTTATATATATATATATATATATATATATATATATATATATATATATATATATATATATATATATATAGGTTTGCTATCATTATGTCGACGTGCATTTGCACGGCTATGAAGTATTCGAACATCAGATGTTTGAATACTTCATATTATGGCAGGTGACATGAGCGAAGGTTTGCATTGCGAATGAACTGTGCATTCGCAATTCTAACTTTTGGTCATGGGAGGGGATTGCGGTACAGTGCGGTTAGGGAAATGCATCCCTTTCCTCACTGTAGTGCGATCTCGGAGTTGGAATATTAAGTTAGGGGGGTGTGGGGGGCACAGCCCCCACAGGGGGGGGTGCAGGGGCGCACAGCCCCCCTGCATAACTGTGTGTTCGGTTAGGTAGGTAGGTGATTATGGGAAGGGTGGGCATGCTGTGTATCGCTGTAAATGTCGCAAGTGACATTTTCGACAATACACCCTTGTTTTTGAGTTTACTATTATTCGAAAATGTTCATTTTCGATGCATAAATTCGAAAATAAAGACATTATTTATTTTTACTTTCAGATTTATGATAGTAAACCATATATATATATATATATATATATATATATATATATATATATATATATATATATATATATGTATTTTTTTTGCTCCCCATCATTTGGGGGGGCACCTGATATCTGGGGCAAGAAAAACTGAATAAAATAGCATCAGCTGCATGTTTTATACCCCTGATGACCTGACATCATGGAAGAGGAGACAGCAACCAACGCAGGACCCAAGACTTTGATATTCAGGCCGACTGAGGGCAACCTGCCAGCAGATTATCCAAATGTAATGACTGCAACAGTGAATACACTCAAACATTTATGGTAAGTGTACACAACTGTACTTTGTTTAGCCAGTTCTCTACCTCAGTGAAGGATTCTTTAGCTTTACTTTGAAGTAACTGGATGTTTATTGCTGAGCAGATTAAGGTAGTGTCATCTGCATACTGGACAATGTTGGCTTTAGTGGTAGCTAGGTGGAGATTATTTGTAAATATGTTGAAGAGAAGGGGCCAAGGATTGAAACTTGTGAGACACCACATGTGACAGGGAGTGGGGGGGGTAAGGAGTTGCCCCATTTGACAGATTGTGACCGGTTGTTTAGGTAACTTTTAAACCATTGTAGAGTGGGGTCAGTCATCAAGGTTGAGTTCTGCTAGACAGGTGAGGAGTTTGTTATGGGACACTGTATCAAATGCCTTGGATAGTTCTAAGATGGTGGCAGAGACCAGCTTTCCTTTGTTCCTGTGTGAGTTTATGGTATTGAAAAAGTTAATTAAGGCAGTGTTGGTGCTATGGGAAGGTCTGAATCCATGTTGGGTTTTAGTTAGAGGGTTGTTGGTTAGCAGGTGGGTAAGGAGTTGGTGGTGGATACATTTTTCTAGAATTTTTGAGAGAGGTGATAGGATTGCAATGGGACGGTAGTTGGAGAGGTCAGTAGATGGACCTCCTTTGTGGAGGGGGATGATATATGAGGTTTTCCATAATGATGGAATAGTATGCAGGGCGATAGATCTGATAATTAGTAGGGAGACAGGGTAGGCGATGGCCTTGGATGCAATTTGTAGATATTTAGCTGGAAGACTGTCGGCAGCTAGGTTGGTAGGTTTGAGTTTAGCTAAAAGATTTTAAATGGTAGATGTTGGTACTGGGGTGAGTGTAAAGGGGGTGGAGTTAGTCTGGAAGTTTAGGGGTTGAGGTTGGGTTGTGGGTGATATTGCACTTACCAGGTTCAGTATTGAAGAGGTAAAGTAGTTATTGAAACTAGAGGCTATATGTGAATCAATACCTTTGATATCTGGGAGTGGTATGGTGAGTTTTCCAGGCTGGAGGATGTTGTTCACTGCAGCCCAGAATTTCTGTGGGTTGTTGTTATGTTTCCTTTGTAGGGAAATATAGTAGTTTATCTTGTCCAACCTGACCTGTTGTTTTTTTTTTGCTTTATTTCTGAGCACAACAAAGCTTTGTCTGGTTTCGGGAGTTTTGTATTTTTGCCAAGTTAACCAAGCTTTGTCTTTAGTCTTGAGTAAGATTTTTGTGGCTTTGTTTAACCAGGGAGCAGGGTTACTTCGCAATCTTATTGTTTTCAGTGGGGCAAGTTGGTTTAAAATCCCTAGGAATTTGGCATTAAAGTATTCTACTGCAATATCCAGGGGAAGGGTTTTTATAGGAGCCCAGTCACAGGATTTTAGGGCTTCTGAGAATTGTACTGGGGAGAAGTTTTTGTGGGAGCGGATTTGTAAGAGAGCAGGGGTGTTGGTGGATTTTAGTTTGTGCTGAAGGAGAAAGGTTGGGTTATGTTCACTGAGGGAATCGGGTAGTATCCTGGATAGGTGGTCAGTATTGGGCTGGTTAGTCAGGATCCAGTCTAAGGTGGATTCACGTTTGGTGGTTTTGTCAATTATGTTAGCAATATTTCTCTGATATGCTTTTTCTGCTGGGGTTTCTGCTATTCCTGATGCTGTTATATGATTACAAGAAATTGTTAAAAAACAAAATAGATATTGGTCTAACATTAAATGTAGATATATGTGCATAGTTATTTACATTTACTGTTGTCTGCTCTTTACTCTTTTGTATTCCAAACAGGTGCACTTTAGGCAGCTTCATTTTCATTTTCTGAAAAGAAAATACATGCATGTCACTTTTGCGACTTCATTTCTTCACTGCTTTTAACTACTCTGATTTAATCTCTATGCACTAGAACTGTGCCTTTTTTACTTTTTGATAGATTATCTGGAACGCTAGTTTAAAATGTTTTTGAGTAAGGCATCTGTTTTTATCATTCCACTGTGACATGCTTTGTAGCAACCTTGACTGTGTGTACAAATTTGAAGTTTCCAGCTCTATGACCTTTACTGGCTTTGTCTTTTGCAGTTCTACTTTAAGTTGGGCTATTAAAGTAGTATGCTATAAATTAGTCTCTGTCAGCTCAGCTATTTCATCTTTTTTATTCTGTAACTGCTGTTTAAGGTCTGAAATTTCTTTCTTTAACTCTTTACTAACCAGATTGTTTTTATCTTGTAACTGCTGCTTAAGAGTTTTAATTTCTTCCTGTAATTCTGCACAGGCTGTCTGATATTTTTCAGTAACCTCTTCTGCTGACTCTAAAGCTCCTATGCACATCTGAAAAAATGTTTTTATATCTTGTCTAAACATCCTGAACTCATTTTGTCTGTCTTTTAGAAGTTTATTAAATTCTTCTGTGAATTCACCATGAACCTTGTCCCTGTCCTTATCTGTTTGGTGCTGTGCAGTGGCTTTATTTTACTTTTGTACATATGTTTACATATTTTTAAAGGGTGTAATAAGATGTACCTTAGATTCTGTTAATAATGATTTGACTGCTGTTTTAACTCTGAAATTAACATTTTACATGTGGTAACAGGACATAACTGTTTAACATTTGGATATAATGTAAATGCATTACCCTTATCTGGTTCTTTACCATTAGAAGATTTTTTTTACAGTTTAACTTTTTAACAATGGTCTGAACTGTACTTATATGACATTGCACATAGAAAGCAGTTTTATATGATTTGCACAATAAACATTTACTGTCATACCATTCATTTTTTTTTTTGTGAGATACCAGTCAAATGTTGTAGTTTATTTGCATAATACATGACTATTAACTTGCCCTAATAAGGTTTTACATTTGCCAATATGCTGTTTATACCAACATTGCATTCTGTCCCAAATTCTTTCCGGTCATTTTGATACATTAAGACTAAAACTCTGTTTACATTTTTTACTATGACCCCTAATGGCATCCACACTGTATGTGACACAGAAAAAAGTCTTACCACACAGTAAAAAAGGCAGGTGATTAAGCTGACTTTTGCAGATGGCTGGAAATTCCCCTGTTGTCACTTGAAAAGCTGGTGACACAAAATTGGCAGTTGAAGATTGGAAACCTTGGAATTTACCGACCTGGAGAATTTATTGTACTGCTACCTTACTACATGGCTGTCTCATGATTTAGATGTGTTACAACTGTACTGCTGCAAGCTGTATAAGATCATAATGCTCTTGCTCAGGACTGACTCATACATTTCAGTTACTGCTCCTTTACTGGAATGACCCTATACAAGGCACCACTTCCTCTGTGTTCGAATACAGACTAGACGTGTCACTGATAAATTAAAAAAAAAATTATACTTTTCAGTATCGTACTTTAATGAAGTCAGCTTGAGCGCAGTTACTAATAAAACAACTTATCTATATAACAGACGACACGTACTACACATTACATCTTACAGCTTTTACTGTACAAGGTTTACTTTTTGATACAGATGACAATTCTCCATTTACCTCAAAACTATGTTCCTACAAACTATCAAAACTAGCACCATTTAGTTTACAGTCCTTTTATAGTCCTTTTTGAACCATTTAAATCATGTCTATAAAAATTATTATAAAAAGCAGTATTTTAAAGTCTTTATTTAATGTCATGCAGTCTGCTAATAAGCTATTTTTTGTTCTGTTTCAAGGTAAATGATGTGGCAACCTTCAAAACTTAAAAAGTTGTCCTTGTCTCTGGTCATCCTTGCAGCTGTACTAGTCAAAAATTCATCCTTATCTGCAGTTCTTGCAGCTGTACTAGTCATGGAACAATTATGACACAGTATAAATGCCAAACATACAACTATTTTATTTTTTCCAACTTTTTCTATTTATTTTCAGCTAAAAAAAGTTTAACCCTTTAATATATTCTAACAACCTTATAGTCTGAGCAGAAGGGGGCATAGCTAATAAACCCATGCCAGCCTTTCCCAGGTGTGTGTGTGTGTGTGTGTGTGTGTGTGTGTCTGTAAAACAAATCTACAAGAGTGTGTGTGTCAGCTACATGGGCAGGGACATGAAGCAATGGTTGGACAGAGAGAGTGTTGGAGGACTTGGCTTTGAACTCTGGCTAAGGACTCAACTCTATAGCTGTGCCAGTGGGGAGTCTTACTGGAGATCTGGAGAAAGAGGAAGAAACCAGCCCCAGACTGACTGCGGTCTGTGTGTGCTCTTAAGGAAAATCGCACTTGATGCAGAGAGCTGCATCTGGAAATACTATGTGTGTACCTGTTATCCTCTCAATGAACATCCCTCACAGGTGCCAGTGGTGAGGATTAAGGCTCCTTGATTACTGGTTTAGTGGTGGGTCATCACATATTTATTGACTGGCAGTGATGGGATTGCCACATCACATATTGGGATTCAGTGGTATGGATATCGAACTCCTGTAGCCTATAAACAATGGTCACTAAAGAAGATTTGTACTTTCAAGCAGCCACACAGTAGACTGCCCTGCTGATAGCTCTGACTTCTGCTAGACAGGTAGCAACATTACAAGCCTAATGTCCACTCAGCTTTTTTTGATCTTTCACAAAGTCAAGTTTCAGAACCAACCCTTTATGCCTTACTATAATCTAGACTCTCCATCCCCCTGTATTTATATCTTGACCCTAAAAACAAAGGAGAAATAATTATTCATACCCTGAATGTCCAGGGACAACTAAGATATTATTTTAACAAAACGAAACATTTTTGAAAATGAAATCAGCTCTATGTCCTATGATGGTAAGAGGAAAGGGCACTCATATTTAAATGCTCCATTTCTAGATGGCTTTCGTGTGCTATTAAACTCTGCTATTCCTTTCATTGCAAAAATTAACCTCAGAATATCAAAACTCATTCCACTAGAGCAATGGCCATATCTGAAGCTTTTATGAAAGGGGTAGATTCTAGATCTGTTTTAGAAACAGCTACTTGTTTCTGTACTCACACCTTCATTAAACTCTACAAGTTGGATTATGTTTACAGAGCCAGTTCAAACTTCACTAGAGCTATACTTCAGAGAATCCTAAAACTCTAGTCATTCTCCATCTACCCTTTCTTCCTGAGCTTTGGCAAATGGCCTGTACCGTAATGGCTGCTGCAACAGTGTTCTGATGAAGAACTTACTACACTTCTGTCATTTACTTACCGTAACAATCAATGTTCAAATAGATAATTGTTTTAGTACTAGCATCTATCCTCCATCCCTTTCCTGCCCCCCCCCCCCACCACCACCACCACCAGGGTGTGGTTTCCTGACCTTTTTGTTCTTTTGATAGAGTCTTACTGACAGCTTTAGCCTTCCTTGTTACAAAAGGAAAGCTCTGAATATTGCATGTCTGTATATATCCCTCTTATAATAGCATGTCATCTCATGATAAGGCTGGATATACAGCAAATGAGGAGAAGCCTGAAGGTTTGTAGAATGGCCAGATGTAATTTTTGTGAGGATACATCACATATTGTAATGGCTACTGCAAAGGTATCTCTAGAACCTTGAACTGTTATGGTAAGTAAACTACCATACTTTCTCTCTCTCCTCAGAGTGCAAAACATTGCAAACATGGTACAATCTTCTGTTTTTAATGTGCTGTGAGATTTTTTTCCCCTAAGGCTCAGATATTTTTGTGCATTACATTTTCCTGCTTCTGTTATATTGTTAAACCTCAGTTTCATAAAATGTATGCTAAAACTTCCTCAAATCCATAATCCTGGAGCATGACAAATAAGTGGATATTTGCTGTGATGTACATTAGGCTAAACCACCTCTCTCTATAAAGATGTTGCAATTACAGGAAAAAAGTACCTCCAGTAAGTTAGGTGCATGCATAGTGTTTTCTTCCTCAGTGTAACAAAGGCAGTGAAGAAAAGTTCCAGCACACTAGGCACATGATTTTATAGCCATTGCTGATACCAGCAAGATTGAAGACTGCCTGTGTAAGACTGTGGACAGTACATTACAGGAAAAACTATATTTTTTCTGTATCTATGGTATGTCATACAGGTGGAGACATTCTTCTGACAAAGCACTCTGTTGGTTAAGCTTAAAATAGGTGGATCGGATGTCTGGAAAGTAAACCATATTGGAAGGAGTAAGAACACCTCAAGGTTGAGTTAAACTCCAGATGGTTGTGGAGTTTTCATTTAATTTTTCACTCTCCCAACCCTATGTAACCTCTACTCAGGATTTCTAACCCCTACCTTATCTGTGCCAGCACCATGGCATAGAGGGACAAAGCCCTGACTACAGCCCTGTCAACCTGAGTTCAGGTAGAAGGTTGGTAGTGTGAGGTGCTGGCAATGGAGGATAGCCATGCTCATCTTGGTGACAAGGGCATGCACATAAGTGCACCTCTCAGCTGATCGGCAGCAAAGGCCAGTGATGCTTAGGGGAAATGTCTGTAAAGAAAGCAGAGCACTGGCTGAGTTACTGCAGAGGTGAAACAATATGTCAGCATACCCTCCTTGGAACTGTCCATGTGTGCAAAGGGGAGAGAGTCTAACATAGGACATAAAAAAACTTCCCCAGACTCCTCATCAACTCAAAACTGGGTCAAAGAACATCTTGGGGAGTTGATCAGTTCAGGTGACCCAGGGAATAAGAAGGGAGCACTCAGGATAAGCCAATGGTCAACTGCAAAAGGGGTGGGGTACAACAACATTAATAAAATAATGCCCTACCTTTTCTAGTTCCCTGAAGCCATTCATTTGGCATGCTAGTGTTGATAAATGTAGAATGTAACAGTATCACTGTGATTTGATAAGTCAAAAAACATTTAAGAATTCATTATTTTACCCTCCCAGCAGCTGACCAATAGCTGCTTTTTTCATTCATTGAGTCTACCAGACCCACCTTAGCCTTACTGGGGCTCAACTTGACCCATGTCTGGGGCTAGTGAGGAGTCAGAGGATGCTGGGGTAGTGTCATACTGCTGCTGGGGAGTGTACCCTAAATCCTGTCATTCTTATGAGGTATAGAGCTTGCCAAGTTTAAACACTTCTTATTGCAGTGAATCTAGGCTGCTTTCCACCCTCTTGTTTAATCATTCCTATCCTCCACCCATGGCCCATCCTGTTCCCATGCCACTAATCATACACTGTCATCTGGGGCGCAGTAAAGGCTTTTATCCATCTACAGCACTGCTTAGTAGGTGTTCATTTTTATTCCCATGTGCAGGCTAGGCATGATGGTTTGGATTTGGCTTCAAAAAGCACATATATAGGATCATATGATCATAGGAAGTTGCTAGGTTATTGGCCCTAAGGCCCTTACAAGCCTAGCCAAGAATTTAGCCCATGTTCCAAGTCAGCACCCTATGCCACTGTCCAGCAGGGACATAGGTGGAATCACAGGGATGTATTTTCTGTTCCCCATCCAGTTATCCAGGTTGAGCCTAAAAAGGTTTAATGAGGCACTCTGCTTTATGTGGAGAGGGAGTCTATCCCACAAAAGGGGGAGTCTCTGGGACACAAATCTGTCCTGCCAACAAGTCCTACTGATGTCACAGACCAGGTTGAGGTCTTACGAGTGGGTTATTTGAGTGGAGCTTGACTTGCAGATATGCAGCAGTCCCATCAGGACTGGGTCTCTGAGATTACTTTGTATGCCAGACAGAGATCACCTCTTAAGAGTCTGTAGGAGACTGAGTAGAGGGACAGAGTTTTTTAGCTTATCTGTGTAGGGTAGATGTTTGAGGCCCTGGATTCTCTGGGTGAGGAATCTCTGTGGTCTCTCCAGCTGCTGCATGTGCTTTGTGAGGTACATGCCGAAAGGGGCATTGTATTCAATAATTGGTCTTATAAGGGAAGAATACAGGAATGTTATGTCCACCTTGTCCCTTGATGAGATACCCTTACTAATGAGGTGAGCCATGTAGAAAGCTTTCCATACAACGGAGGCAATATGGTGGTCAAAAGTCAGTTTGCTATCAACTTGGGTTCCCAAGTCCCTCATAACTGATTGCGTGCTGAGTGCCTTATTATCAATGTGATAATTTGTGGGAACGTCATTCTCCCCAAAAGGAATGACGATGCATTTTTTGGCATTCAGTTTGAGGCCAAGTTTCTGGCACCAGTCATTTATTTGGGTGAGACCCTCTTCGAGGATGTCCACATCACTAGGGGAATTGATGATAGCACCCAGCTTGCAGTCATCTGCAAACTTGATCAGCCATAGCCCACTAGATGTGGCCTGCACCTCTGAAAAGTATATCCCAAACAGCAGAGGCCCCATGACTGATCCCTGGGGTATACCATTTGTTACGGTTCTACTACTTGGATTCCCCAATTTTGACTAGGTGGGTTCTATCAGTGAGCCAATTTGCTACCTATCTGATAGCATATGGATTGATGCTAGTTGAGAAAGTTTAGCTATTATACCTGAGTGGGGAATAGTATTGAAGGCCTTGGTCAGATCAAGGTAGGTGGTGTGCACCATCTTATCCTCGAATATGGCCTTACTGACTGTCTCAAAGAAGTCAACCAAATTTAACAGACATGACCTCCCCTTAACAAAAGCAAACTGTGTGGGATCAAGTGTCTGGAGGTTGCCAATGTCCTTGTTAATAAGGTCCATGATAATCCACTCCATGGCCTTGCAGATCCGGCTAGTTAGGCTGATGGGTCTGTAATTTCCTAGATCAGTGGATGCTCCACCTTTGTGCAAAGGGATGACAGTAGCTGTCCTCCACTCAGCTGGGATGAAGCTGGTACTCAGGCATTGGTTGAATAGGGTGCCTAATGATGCTGCAAATTCCTGCCTGAGTTCATGAAGGATGCAGCCTGAGATGTTATCAGGTCCCATGGAGGCTGTATTTTTTTGCCTTTGCGAGGGCAGTGATGACTTGCTCCCTAGAGATAAGGGGAGGGGAGGCATATACTGGGGATGTCCTGTTTTACTGATGGGGGGACAGAGGAGTGAAGTTTTCACTGAACCTGTCTGCTAGCAGGTTGGCTATTATCTATAGGGTTTGTGTATGCGGTGTCCTTGACCACCAGTTCTGAGCAGATATGGGTGCTTCCCTTGAGATTGTGGACATATGTGAAGAAAGCCTTATGATTGTCTTTAGTGAATGTGGCCAGTTTGGACTCGAAGTTTGCTTTGGAGGATTTCACTAGTGCTCTTATTTGCTTGTTCAGGCTAAGGAGAGATTGCTTCAAATTAGGCACCTGCTCCTTCTTGGTCCTGGACAGCAATTATTTCCTTTTATTATAGAGTTTATTTATTGTAGATGTCCACCAGACAGGTTTACTCTTCCTTGAGGAGGAGGATTTTGTCCTGTCTGGTATTCCTGATTCCATGCAGCTATATAAATGCTCATATAGTACTTGGTGTAAGTTTGGACATATGTGCTAGTTTCTGTGGAGGGGGAGGGGGCTGTGAAGCTGTTTATACCTTCCCTCAGGAAGTTGTAATCAGCTTTGGAGAAGTTTTTTTGCTTGACCCTAGCTAGGGCAATGCCTTAGTGAAACACCTGAACAGGCCTGCACCTGGTCTTCATGAATGCAAAATGAATCCAAAGGTCTTCCCCAAACTTTTACTTTAGGTATCTCTGTAGGACAGCCCTAGCAGTGAATGTGTTTTCCATGTCCTGGAGAAACAGACCTTTTGCATGCCTTCCCCCTACCCATGATACTCAAGATACTAAGAAAAATTATGCTAGACATGGCCAACCTGATCTTGGTTTCACCCTTGTGGCTAAGGCTACAAGAAATGAAAGAGAAGAGATCCAGTGGTCTTTGTTTTCTCATGCTACCTGGAACAAAGAACACTGGTCCACTCAAGCTAAAAACATCTATGGCTTGCTACCTGAATGACAGAACATTGATCTTTTAATGAACATGTTCTGCTGAGGTCTTGAGAATAACTGTAGAAATTAAAAAAACATCAACACCAGAAAATCCTTCTAGGCAAAGTGGATGTGATTGTTGCTTTGGTGTACATCTAGTTGGGTTAAGCCCCATGTGGGTACAATTAAGAATGGTTTATCTACCTTATTTAAGAGGGGCTTTTCATATGCACTTGTTAAAGTGCACTATTTAGCTATTTCAGCCTCATCATTTAGTGCAATCATTATCATCTCTACCATTAGTGGAGTGTATCCATTGAGCTCAATACACTCTTTTGACCACTTCAGAAGTTGTTTGATTTCCCAACCATCCTGTTTGAGTCATTTGTGTGCCTTCATGTTATATCCCTTTGTGCAGCCTTATTGCCATTTTTTTCTAACCATTTGAAGACTTTGAATTACAGATGTGTTTGAAAAGTTAATCCTTTCCTTCTAGTGTGTAACTTCTCTCCCTTCTGATTGTTTTATGTGTTTAGCCTGGTATGGAATGTGTCTTTGTACAACGTATTCATTCACATCCTTCTTTGATACTGCAAGTGACATCACCTTTTAGGTCTCAAGGCTTTTCATCCTTTCTGGAAGCTATTCTGCTTCATCCTATGATCTAGTTCCTCCATTCTGATTTTTGTTGTTTGCTGCAGTATCAGCTAAAACAGTTACAGGTGACTGGACATTGGCAAGTGGTTCTCAGAGGTGTCATTCTTTTGCACACTATCCACACCCATAACCAGCTCGGCCCACATCAGAAATCACATATTCCTTTAGACAAGTGTGTATCACTCTATTTTTTTCCAAAGTTTTTGGTAGTAAGCCTTTATGCTGCTTCATCCTCCCTTTATGTAGAGTATTGCTACTAGTGCTTGGCTGTCCATGTCTAGATTTGGGACAGAACTTTGTTAACATTTCTGACTGTATATTATTCTTTTGGCCACTTCTCCCCTAAGTTATATGATTCATTTGTCTTTGCCACTGCATCCACTAAGTAGGCATTTTCTGTACTTTAGAGTGTACCACTAGTAGAAAGTGTTCTGTCTTGAGAGCATTCTTTTCAGGAGTCTGCCCTGTTTTAGGCTTTCTCTCATGGAGTTCCACTCAAGGGTAGTTCACTTGGTACCTTGTTCCAGCAGTGAGAGAGAGGAAAGTCCAGCATCAGATACAAAAGTTGTATACTTAGCATAATTTTTTAAAAATTATTTTTTATTTATTTAACATTTGTTGACCGGGAATGTCCGACTAGGTTCCACAGAGCCTGTTTTCAGCGGAGGCCCGGGGAGAAATGCTCCAGATGCATGTCTTTGGAATGTGGGAGGAAACCGGAGTACCCGGAGGAAACCCACGCGAACACAGGGAGAACATGCAAACTCCACACAGAAGGCACCCCAGCCGAGAATCGAACCGGAGAACCTCTTGCTGTGAGGCGACAACGTTAACCGCTGCACCACTGTGCTGCCCAATGATGGGTCTATGTCGGCAGTTTCATCTCAGTCAGCATTCTCTAACTTCTTCCCCCCAGACTTTAGGCCTAAAGGAGACTATGTTATTGTTTCAATTCTGTAGTTTCCTTCTCCTTTGTTTCCTCTGCCTTTACAGGTTTCAGACTGCTGGAGATGGGTCCTTAGCCCCTTGGCATTATAGGCAAGGGAAGGAGCTTTGATAGCCTGGGAAAGTTTTATGAATTAGGCTAAGTACTTGCTGGTCTTAGTTTCACAGATGACTGAGATAAAGCTGCCAGCATACATCTATCATTTTGCTATTTATTTATTTTATTTTATTTGACATTTGTTAACTGCATTGCTCCAACTGAGCCAAAATCCCATTTTCAATGGAGACCTGAGGAGAAAGGCTCCAGTGCAATAAAAGCAAAAAATAAACAGTAAGAGGCTGGTGATATAAGTAGTTATATAGCATGGCAAATATATGAAATTCAAAGTAGTAACATAACCCAAGACATAGAATGGTAAAATTGAAAACATCAGTTTTACATATATTGTAGCAGAGAATGAAACATAAAATTGTAGTACAGGTTGTTATATCATATATTTGAGAGATGCAGAGATACCCCATAGTTGTGAATTCTTGAGAGTAAGAGTTGTAGAAAAAATAAGAAATTATAAAAGAAGTAAAGAAGCCGTGGTGGTGCAGTGGTTAGCGCTGTCGCCTCACAGCAAGAGGTTCTCCCATTCGATTCTCGGCTGGAGCGCCTTCTGTGTGGAGACTGCATATCCTCCCCATGGTTGAGTGATGTTAAAGACATACAGGTAGGTGCGAGCGTGAATGGGCATCCCCTTCGTTGAAGGTTGGGTGTCAGGCTGGCAACTTGGCACCGTAACAATCCACTATCAATCATGAGTGGACCGGAGTTCCGCTGTGGCGACCCCTAACCTGGAAAAGCTGAAATTCATAGCATAGAAGTAAAGAAGAGGGGGAGGGTTTATGTAGTTATGTTACACTGATTTTAACTTTTAATCACCTAAAGTCCACCCTCAGCACATTTCAAAAGATTGCATTTCTTTGGCTGATACCAGACATGACTGCCTTCTGAACCCTTCTCTCAACAACCTTTTTCACACAAATAACCAATGTAAAGTGGACTGCTAGACAAATCTCTAGGGGGTCTAGGTCACATAGCTTCAACCACAGTAATGGCTCCTCTCACTAGATTACATATGGAGAAATTACAATGGTTCCTAATGGACTTGGGACCAATGGTCAAAAACTCTTACAGAAGTGCTATCCATTGCTAACTTGTGAAGAGGGACTTATACTGGTAGGTGAAACATTCCAAGAAACAATGGATGCACTTCATAACTGTCTTACAACTAGATCCTAACCATGGATGCATCAGTTGAGATCTGGGTGCTTGCACCTTAAATCTAAAGGTGCAGAGCCCATGGAATTCTCAGAAAAGAACTCTACATAAACATAAAAGAAATAGTAGTCACATGTGCTCTGAGAGTGTTAAGGCAGTCCAGGTGGTTACAGACAATAATGCAGGATGCAGCACATAAACAGGGAGGGACTCGCTCTGTATGCAAGTCAGGCATACATTCTTATGATCTTTCCATGAAATACAAGTTGCTCCTGATACGCACTAGCATTCCCTCACAAGAGAACTTAACTGACAGACCAATAGAGCAGGACCTCCATGGACCCATGCAAGTCGATGCTGTGCAGAGAAACATTTCTAGACATTGCAAATAAATGGTTTGTAGTAGAGATAGATCTCACTTCTTCTCCATTCCACAAATAACAGTGAAAATTCTGTTCCGAGATACCTCACAGACAAACTTGGGGAATGGATGTTTTGTCTCTGAACTGTAAATCTCTCTTCCCAATTCCCTTGCTCCCCAGCATCACTCGAAAGATTAAGGAGGAATGGCCAGAAATTATACTAATTACTCCTTTCTGGTTCAGGCATCATGGTTCTCCTATGTGCTGTAGATAGTGAGGAAGAAGACTTTACCATTGCCACAGCATACCAACCTTCTGATGCAGTGCAGTGGGTCTCATACATCCCAAACTATTAGGGTTTCCACCTTTCTATAGTGTCATTTTCTGATAAAGTCAGGTGATCAGATAAAGGCCGGAACAACCCAAACAGTAAAATGTAATAGAAAAACTGGAGCTCCGAACACCGCAGCTTAAAACTTTAATAAACTTCAGTAAAAAGGTAAGCGCTTTTGCAGAAAACAAACCCACTTCAGACCATGTAAAACATTACTCAAACCACTCACATATATGGCCTCCACCCCTTATGGTAATCTGATTTCAAAAGTCTTCCCTCCCCTATTTCATTGCACTTGTCTGATGTATGAGCTATTTATGTACTCTTCCCACCCATTGTTTTCCATGGATTCATGTTACAGAGTGCCCATCCAGTAAATCAGTATTGCTCTCAAGTAAACCTCCTTAACTGCATATTGTCTCCGTCTCACTTTCCTAGAGCTCTGCAATGCTTGGAGTCCTAGCCTGTGTTCCAGAAGTGATTTACTTGTATCAATTGCCATCCAGCCAAAGTTAAGTACCTTTGATTGCTAAATCATACTTGTTTAAGTTATTTTGACTGATCACTATTGTTTCCTGCTTTTATGTGTACATTTTACTGGATTTTTTGTAAAAAAAAAATTGCTCTTCTTCTCACTGTAACTGCTGTGAAACTGTCTTGAAATTGCCTTCAGCAAGTGATTTCCATCTAGCTGTTTAAATGGTTTGTGGTAGCATTGCACTTGTGGGTCTCTTCTGCTGTGTTTTTACATTAGGAGAACTGGGTTTATTCATCTCGTGTCAGTTGGTATTTGCCTGGTCTATCTGAGTTAGGAAGTATGCAAAATAACTCTTAGTGTATTCATTTTATTGGCCAGAGGGCTCATTTGTTTTCAGTTTTTTTTTCTGTGCTGCTATAAATTTTGCATATTTGCATGGGTTAGCAGTGGCCTGTACAGTTGCAAATACCTTGAAAACAAATTTTCCTTGTAGAATAGTACATAAAACTGTACCCTGTAAAGCAGCAATATACAGCAAACACTTTGGGTGCCAACCAACTTAGAGCAGCTAGTTGGGTAGCAAATTGCAATACCTGCTGATTTAGTAGAATTCAGTATTGTATAAACATTAAAGTTAGCATAATTTAGTACTGCTTAGCATAATATGCCCCAATGGAGCACCATTCTTAGTTTGAAACAATAAAACACCCTTAATAGCATTCTAACCACAATACACCACCCCTTGTAGTTCACCAATCAAAGGACTGGACAGTATGGATATGCACTTTCCTAAATTCTCTGTAGACAGCTTGGTGGATATGAGCATCTTGTGGCAGTATAGCAATTGTCTCATGTTTACTGACAACCCACTTAATCCTTTAGTATGTGGGCGGTGTACTTACACAGTGGCACTGGAGTTGAAACTCTCACATACAAGTGCACATCATGTTGTCAAAACCATGCACACAGCACCCACTTCATATAGCACACAACACACACATGGACTAACATATGCTGAGGCACTTAAAAGCAATATTCCTAAACAACAAAGAATGCCTAGACTGCCCATTGTTAAAGCTATACCTCAGCAAGTCCAAAGGCAATCAGAAAATAACAACATCTAACATCACACATAGCATGTAGCTGTAAACACTAAGTCCCTAAGGCGAGCAAACACATATCCCAGGACTCTTGTCATGGTGACTCCATTGTAGGATATACTGATGCCCCTCTAACCAGGCTGAACAATGAGTAGATAATTGTTAGTTGCTTATCTGGAGCCAGGATCTGCCAAATCATGCACACACTTAAGTCATTATGCCACAGGTACCAGTATGACCCCATCATAGTCCATGTAGGTGTAAATGACCTGAGATGTACCTCCCTGGACTATATGAAAAGAGACATTATGGAGCTTTCAGACTTTGTGCCTCAAGCTAGTATGAGCCTAGCACTGAGCAGCATATTACCATCCCCAAGGATGGTGCCACGATATGAGCAAAAAAAAAATGATTGATTTCAACAACTGGTTGTCTTTCTGGTGTCATTCTAAGGGGATCCAATATTTGTCAGCTTGGGAAAACATGTTTAATAGACCATATTGCTTTGCTAGGGATGGTCTGCAACTTTCCCTCTAGGCTTTTGAATACTGGCTAAAACTTTATCCACCCCATGCTGCCTTTTTTAGGCTATGCCAAACTGACAAACCTACAGACATACCAGAATCAGCTCAGCTGTATCTCATCACTGCTCAATGCCATGATCCTAAATAAAAAAACTACACTCCCTCCAAGCCCCCTTCACATTCTATAATTTAGACACTTGTGCAGTTACCAAGACATGGTTTAAAGAGACAGAAAGTACCCCTAGCAGTGCAAAGTTTCAGTGCCTTCCACACTTTTACACAAGTAGATGCACAGCCAGGGCTAATGGTGAAGGTGTCTCAATATACAGCGGATATAAAAAGTTTACACACCCCTGTTAAAATGCCAGGTTTTTGTGATATAGAGACATGTATGGAGAGTTTGTCTTGGTTATTATTATTTTCCCTCGAGCTCTCTCTCACCTGAAATCCACCTTTACTATTACTTCCTCTAATAACACTGTTATCCAACCTGAAGCTCACACTAAACTCCTTGGGGCCATCATAGATGATGAACTGAAATTCAACTTGCACATCCTCCAAAGTATAAAAAAGACTCACCAGAAACTTGGTTTACTGTATTGCAACAAAAATTTCTAACTACAAATGCCAGACTCTCCCTTGCACAAGCTCTTCTCCTCCCCTCCCTTCTATATGCTGCCCCAGTACTCACCAACATCCAAACTACTACTTTAAACAAACTCCAAAAAACTTATCACAAGACAGATTTATTACAAACTCTCCATACAATACACATCACTGCCTTGCCCTAAATACTCTCCACTGGTTAGAATTCCCCCATCCTCTACTGCTGTCACAACTTCTAATGTTACACTTCATTCTTTACAAACCTTCATCCTGCCCTGCTCTCTCTTCCTTCATCTCTATCTACACTCCTCCGTGGACTCTCCGTACCTCTAATTAGCAACTACTACAAATCTACCAACCCCAAAAAATAGCTGGCAAACTCCTATATAAACACTCTGTCGCCCAAGCCTGGAACAAACTCCCAAGAGACATTTGTTCCATCATTCACCCATCCCACTTTAAAGAAAAACTCAAACTTCATCTACTCAACTTCAAAATATGTCCTTGTCAAGCCCTGCTTAAGCACCCCACAACCCTACTATATACCTTTTCAGTCCCTCCACATACAGCTAAGTACTCCACTATTGTGGATACTTATTAAACTCTACAATCAATACTGTTGGACTTAACTCTTTTTGTAAATATGTAAATATATTTTTTAGTCTGTAAAAATATTGATATGTATTTATTATGTGTTTATATTTCTACTTTGTCTCTCTAACATTCTTGTATAACTGATTTTGACCATATTTTTGACTCAAATGTTTGATTCGCTGTAAACTGTGTGTTTTTTTTTTTTTAAGCTTTTCTCCTCGGGTCTCCACTGAAAATGGGCCATAAGCTCAACTGAACCAACCCAGTTAACAAATGTCAATAAATAAATAAATAAATAACTTAAATAAATAAATATAAAAAAATAAGACCACAATAAATAATTTCCAAACTTTTCCCACCTTTAATGTGACCTATAACCTGTACAATTCAATTGAAAAAACAAACAAATCTGTTAAGGGAAAAATATAACAAATAAAAAACGTACAATAAGTTGGTTGCATAAGTTTGCACACCCGTAAACTAATACTTTGTTGAAGCACCTTTTGATTTAATTACAACATTCAGTCTTCTCGGGTACACACCTGCCATCAATTAAAGAGACTCTGATTAACCCCAAATACAGTTCAGCTGTCCTGGTAGGATTTTCCTGACATTTACTCAGTTGCCTGCTTCAGCAAAAGCCATGGTTTGCAGAGAGCTTACAAAGCATCAAGGGGATCTCATTGTTAAAAGGTATCAGTCAGGAGAAGAGTACAAAAAAAATTTCCACAGCATTGGATATACCATGGACCACAGTGAAGACACTCATCAAAAAG
This sequence comes from Protopterus annectens, assembly GCF_019279795.1. Taxonomy (NCBI): domain Eukaryota; kingdom Metazoa; phylum Chordata; order Ceratodontiformes; family Protopteridae; genus Protopterus; species Protopterus annectens. The sequence goes on along the minus strand of NC_056725.1, from coordinate 1,810,032,012 downwards.
TGGAAAAAATATGGGACAACAGTGATGTTGCAAAGAACTGGATGTCCCTCCAAAATTGATGAAACGACAAGATGAAAACTGGTCAGCGAGGCTGCCAAGAGACCTACAGCAACACTGAAGGAGCTGCAGGAATTTCTGGCAAGTATTGGTTGTGTACTACATGTGACAACAATCTCACGCATTCTCCATATGTCTTTGCTATGGTGTAGGTTTGCAAGACAGAAGCCTTTTCCCACACAGAAAAACATACAGGCCCGGCTAAAATTTGTAAAACAATACATCAAGTCTCCTAAAAGCATGTGGGAAAATGTGTTATGGTCTAATGAGACCAAGGTTGAACTTTTTGGCCACAATTCCAAAAGGTATGTGTGGCGCAAAAACAACGCTTCACATCACCAAAAACACCATCTCCATGGTGAAGCATGGTGGTGGCAGTATCATGCTTTGGGGTTGCTTTTCCTCAGCTGGAACTGGGGATTTAGTTAAGGTGGAGGGAATTATGAGCAGTTCCAAATACCAGTCACTTTTGGCCCAAAACCTTCAGGCATCTGCAAGAAAGCTGAAGATGAAGAGGAATTTCACCTTTCAACACGACAATATCCCCAAGCATACATCCAAAATCAAGAAAAGAATGGCTTCATCAGAAGAAAATTAAAGTTTTGGAATGGCCCAGCCAGAGCCCAGACCTAAATACAATAAAAAATCTGTGGGGTGACCTGAAGAGGGCTGTGCACAAGAAATGCCCTCGCAATCTGACGGACTTGGAGTGCTTTTGCAAGGAAAAGTGGGCAAATATTGCCAAGTCAATATATGCCATGCTGATAGACTCCTACTCAAGAAGACTGAATGCTGTAATTAAATCAAAAGGTGCTTCAACAAGGCATTAGTTTAAGGGTGTGCACACTTATGCAACCAGCTTATTGTGCAAGTTTTTTATTTTTTTATATTTTTTCCCCTAACAGATTTGTTTGTTTTTCAATTGTATTGTACAGGTTATAGGGCACATTAAAGGTGGGAAAAGTTTTGAAATTATTTATTGTGGTCCCATTTTTTTATATCACAAAAACCTGGCATTTTAACAGGGATGTGTACACTTTTTATATCTACTGTAAAATAATAACAAACAGACCTCTATGATGTTCAAACAGGATAATGTGCTGGAGTTCCTCCATGTTTAAATCACCATAGACAAAATCCCGTACCATATAATAGCCAGCTATAGGTCAGCCTCCATGTCCCAAGAAGCTCGCAATGTATACATGGACCTACTGTAGACACTTACAATCCGACCTATCAGCCTACTCATGGGAGACTTTAATTACCCCTGTATAGACTGTGAATCCTACATGGCACAAAACTACAGGCAAAAAGATTCTTGGACTTTGAAAATACAAACACCCTTGACCAAATAATGAATATGCCCACCACAGGCTGCAATATACTGGACCTCGTGCTAACAAATATGTGAGAATGCTTCACCCCCAGTGTCTCCTCCCTGGTAAGGTCCGACCATGAAGCTATCTCCTTCAGAATCAAAATCAACTCCATAATCCCATTAAAACTAGTAACAGTTAGGAACTATTCCATGGCAAATCACCTTTTATTAAGTGATAGCTTGTCAAAATTAAATTCCCATCCAAACCTTGAGAAAACAGCAGTGTATACTGAATTGCTGTCAGAATCTCTGTATAACCATGTCAGTGGCTACATAGAGGTTGCTGTTCCTACCATAAGTAAGCCCAAGACTAGCCCTGGAAACAAACTGCACAGATGTACAACAAAAGGAAACAATATAGCAAAAATCAGGAAGGGTAATTTCCATAAAGATAAAAACACTCTTATTAAACAAAATAGGCAACTAAAATGGCTAATTACATCAAGCAATGCCAGCTTTGAGGTTAAGATAACCTCACAGGTGAAAGATAACAATAAGGCCTTCTATAGCTATGTCAGAAACCTCAAGAGAAGCACACAGCAATGTGCAGAATTTTTGGTTAATGGTGCCACATTCACTAAGTCTGGTGATATAGCAAACCTGTTAGTGGACAAATTCACTTCCAGCTTTGCCCATCTCTCACCCCCAAACCATTCCCCAAAAGGTACCCTCAAATATAACTCCTCCAACTATAGCTAGGGAGCATGTACTGGCTGCACTTACTAAAGCCAAGAACATGGCTTCAATGGACCTCAATAACATCCCAAAATGCCTCCTGAACAGTCTAAGATATGACTTATCAGGATGCCTGGAGTCATTATTTAACTATAGTCTTAAAATAGACATTGTGCCATGTGAATGGAGGACCGTGACAGTCATCCCCCTTCATAAGGGAGGACCCTTATCAGATTCTGGAAACTACAAACTGATTAGGCTGACCAGTTTTATTTGCAAAGCTATGGAAATAATATCATGGAAATTATCAACAAGGGACATAGGAGCCCTCCAGACACTGTATCCATTGCAGTTTGGCTTTGTCAGAGGAAGTCATGTTTGCTGAATCTGGTGGACATCTTTGAAAAGGTCACTAAGACAATGGATGAGAGGAAAATGGTGCATACTGCCTACCTAGATTTGGCTAAAGCATTTGATACAATACCTCACTCAGATGTTGTCAACAAACTTATGGAACTGTGCATAAACCCCTTTATAACATACTGGATAGCTAGCTGACTCGCTGATAGGACCCAGGAGGTTAGAGTAAGTGAGGCCACCTCCACAAAGAGGCCGGTCACCAGTGGAGTCCCCCAGGGGTATGTGCTAGGCCCACACCTATTTGGCAACTACTTTTCAGTTGTCAAAGCCAATATAATAACCTCTGGCTAACCAGGTTTGCAGATGATTGCAAACTAGGAACAGTCATTGGATTCCCCCAAGATGACAACTCCCTTCAGGAAGGTCTAACACTGACAAATGCTTGGTGTCAAAACCATGGATTAGAACAAAATGCCAAGAAATGCATTATATTACCTTTTGGGAAGTCTGCCACTCTGGGTAACTATGTCATCAATAAATACCCCTAAAAGTTGATCCACTACTCAGGAATCTGGGAACTGATGCAAATAGTAACCTAGCCTTTGACCAATATGTGTTCAGGATAGTAGGAAAATCCTTCCATGTTGCTCAGCTTATAAGCAAGGGCATAGCATCTAGGTCCAGATAGGTCATCATACCATTGTACTCAGCCCTCATCAGTCCCATCATAGAGTATAATGCCCCCTTCATTATGTACCTGATCAGACATATGCAGCAACTAGAATGTCCACAAAGCTTCCTTATAAAGAGAATAGAGGCAGTTGACAAACTGTTATATGTTGATCACCTCAAAGTCCTGTCTCTTTACTCAGTATCATACAGACTTCTGAGAGGTAATTTTTGCCTGGCATACAAGGCATCCCTGGACCCTGTTTTGATGAACCTTCTGCACATTCTCAAAAAAAAAAACAGTATTAGAACTAATAGATTAAAGGGTCTACATTTTGCTTGCAACATGAATATTTTATTTTATTTTTATTTATTTATTTTATATGACGTGTTCTTCTTCTTTCTGCTGCTCCCATTAGGGGTCGCCACAGCAAATCATCTGTTTTCATTTCTTCCTGTCCTCTGCATCTTGCTCTGTCACACCAACCACCTGCATGTCCACTCTCACCACATCCATAAACCTTATCTTAGGCCTTCCTCTTTTCCTGTTACCTGGCAGCTTCATACTTAGCATCTTTTTTCCCAATATACTCTGCATCCCTCCTCGGCACGTCCAAACCAACATAATCTTGCCTCTCTGGCTTTGTCTCCAAACCTTCCAACCTAGGCTGACCCTCTAATATACTTATTCCTAATCCTGTCCACCCTCGTCACACCCAGTGCAAATCTTAACATCTTTAACTCTGCCACGTCCAGCTCTGACTCCTGCCTTTTTGTAAATGCCACTGTCTCCAACCCATATAACATACCTGGTCTCACTACCCTTTTGTAGACCTTCCCTTTCACTCTTACTGGTAGTCATCTGTCACAAATCACTCCTGACACTCTTGCCCACCCACTCCATCCTGCCTGTACTCTCTTCTTCACCTCTCTTCCACACTCACCATTACTCTGAACTGCTGATCCCAAGTATTTAAACTCATCCACCTTCGCCACCTCTACTCCCTGCTTCCTCACCATTCCTCTATTCTCCCACTCATTCATACACATATATTCTGTCTTAGTCCTGCTGACCTTCATTCCTCTTCTCTCTAGAGCATATCACCACAGCTCCAGGGTCTCCTCTACCTGTTCCCTACTCTCACTACAGATCACAATGTCCTCTGCAAACATCATAGTCCACGGGGACTCCTGTCTGATCTCGTCTGTCAACATGTCCATCACCATTGCAGATAAGAAAGGGCTCAGAGTTAATCCTTGATGTAATCCCACCTCCACCTTAAACGCATCCATCACTCCCACTGCAGACCTCACCGCTGTCACACTACCTCGTACATATCCTGTACCATTCTTACATACTTCTCTGACACTCACGACTTCCTCATACAATACCACAACTCCGCTCTAGGCACCTGGTCATATGCTTTCTCTAAGCCCACAAAGACACAATGCAACTCCTTCTGACCTTCTCTGTACTTCTCCATCAACACTCTCAGAGCAAACATCACATCTGTAGTACTCTTTCCTGTCTGATCACTAATCATCACCTCCCTTCTAAACCTAGCTTCCACTACTCTTTCCCATAACTTCATGCTGCGACTGATCAATTTAATCCCTCTGTAGTTACTACAGCTCTGCACATCACCCTTATTCTTAAACATCTGTACATGTTGAAGAGATGAATATGTTTCTCAGAGAATTCCCATTCTCTGGAACAGACTTCCTCTGCATGTGAATCAGAGTTCCTTCATATCCCTAATTTAAGCACAACTTGGACCAATGGATGGGTAATTAGAAATTCACCCCAGTCTAGCACCTATGTCTCTGATGTTCAGGGGCAGTCAGTAAATTACTCCCTATATAAATCAAATTTGTGGGTCACATTTGGGTTGCATGGCTAGGCTTATAAGGGTCTTACTGGTTGTTAGCCTAGTGTACACCTATGAACCTATGTGTAAATTCTGAGTTCCTCCTACTTAATTCATATCTTTCATACCAAGTATTGTCATCTGTATCTTCAGAAATCTACACACCTTTGTTAAATTTTCCCTTTTAGGTCTTCTTCCAATACATCCTTATTATTACAAATCAGGTTCTAGTCTCCACCCATAAATAACATTCCCTAATGAAAGCTTTTATTTTTACCAAAATATACACACCTCCATAATAGTATTTTTTTGGTGGAATATAAATACATACCACCATAAATCTGCTCCCTGCCAGTAACCACTTGCTACCACAAATCTACCATTATTATATTTTTTCTGTTCTATTATTATTTGTACCTCTCTAGTAAACAATACTATTAGTTCCCTTTTATTTGTCCCTGACGTTCTGCTAAATATCCACCCTGAAATCTTTTCTTTGTCAAATTCACATGTTCATTTCTATTGAAATATGCCTCGTAACTCTATTTGTTCCCTGTACTTCCTAATACAAATAAGAACTATCTGCTCTTTTATAGCTGTGAGGTTATTTACATTCTTTATTAATATTGACAGAAAAGTTATGATAAAAAGCTATTACACATGAAATTTCTTTTGAATATACATTTCCAGCTTACAGTTTATATACACACATTAATGTGTGTCAGTCCACTTTCTTATATAGTTGTTTCTTCTCATCTGTATTTAAACCCATGTCACATTTTTCTAAACATTTCACTTGAACAAAAAAGCACCCGGGAAGCAAACACATCTATATATATTTTCAACTTCATCTTTAATTTACAGCAGACACACACACTTTGTTCACTTTCTGAAAAGGAAGTTTAACCCTCCAAGTAGGAGCAGTTGCTCAAAATCTATTTCTGCATCCATAAGCATTACATATTCTAAAATTAAGGTTATTCATCCTAAAGTTGCATGTTAGAGCCTGTGTTCCCAATTACTTTAATTGCTATCTGTTTTTATTCTACTTCCCTCCTGGGTGTGAAAAGCAGCTTGCATGCTTTCAGATATTAACTTTTAGCTTTATGAAACAATGCATTGTCTACCCTTAAATAAAATTTTGTATACTGTTATATTAGATGCATTAAAGAAATAAGACCATTGGGGAAACAACTACCTGTATAACTTGTTCAATTCTCACATTTTCAGACTTTATCTGTTTTTCAATTGACTGCTTCCCAGTATACCTTTAAGCATTAACTATGTTATACCTTGTGCATTTCACTCAGAACACACTGTTTAGGCCTCTCATAATTAATTGCTTGAACCTGCGGATTCCTTGTCTTCAACTAAAAGCATTTACTAATGGAAAAAAAAACATCTAGTAACTTTGTAAATGCATGGAAGAACAATTATTTCAATGCTTTTCATCATTTTGTCTTATTTGTCAAGCCTGTTTACTTAAAAACCCTGTCTATGGATTTAAATAAATGCATTAATCTAGATATCCACCTCTATAAAACAGGAACATTTATCTTTTAATTCTACATATAATATGTAGAATACACCTTTACATTTCCCTCACCATTTTAAAATTACAACATTATCATAGCTTCAATTTACTTCTTTCCAGGTTTTTTAACTTGTATAGTGTAAAGTGTGGATATATTATAAGTAAGAAAAAGTGCTGTCTTACTTCAATGTGTTTAGCATATAGAACAGTCACTGGTAAAACTCCCCCCTATCTTGCACTTAGAATATCTCTGACTATAAGGCTGTTTACATTTCATGTTATTATTGACAGAATAGCCGTTATGATAAAAGTTATTAATCTCACCTATTCACCAAATTTATATTGTTTCTGGTTGTCTTCATGATTATCTCCATCTCATAACACCTGATTATGTTTCAAGTCCAAGGTACTCCTGATTGTTTTAGACCACTCCTGGTCTTTTTTTTCTGTCACTCAAGCATTTACCTTTGGAAACTTTTTCATTGGAAAGTTCCTATATGGACATTGCTATTATTAGAAGAAAGGGTAGCATAGCCCCTTCTACTTGCTGGTTCACATTTTGCTGATTCAACCTTTTTTCACATTTCTTCTTTAGCCTGTTTTGCTTCCAAAATGAGTTTGATCCCCTGAGAAAAAATATTCTGAAGACAACTGGCAACTGGATTGTCACACCTGTCTCTCAACAAACCTGATTGCCAGGATAAACTTGCTTCTCTTATTCTTGGTGTATGGTGAACAATCATTTTCCAGAAACACACTGCTGCTCCCAATTTTTATTATATTTCCTTTCTGCCACATGTTTGTCAGGAATAGCTCTTTTTGTTAATATGACTGTGCCTTTACTAATATAGGCCTTAGAAACTTTCTCATTGCCAAATTTAGAGTATAAACATATTGAACCCTTTCAATTATCAAATCTTGCTCTGGAACATACTTGCTTATTTTTTATCTTTGTCAAATGAATGTAGTGATAGAAATATTCATTCCAGTTAAAACAATACAGCAAAAATATCATTTTTTCTGCATGCTCTGTCTTCTACCTCTACTCTTTTTTTAAAACAGCTCTTCTTGAGAAGGTTCATATTCAGCAAGGCTTACTTACATTTTAGCTTCTGATTTCTGCAGTTTTAGCAGCTCATCTGAATAACCACTTAAAGGTTTTGTTTTTTCAGCCTTTTATTTGACTTTATATATTTCTTCAGTGATTTGTTTATTTTAAACACTTCTGAGTACTTTTATTTTCCTCTAAATTACTGGAGGAGATCTCCTGGACTAAAGGTAAAACTTAAACAGCTTTTTGTTGAACCAGCGACAAAATTCTTCCCAAACAAAATGTTTTTCCTTTAGCTTTCCTGGTTGATTTTTTCCTTCTTTGCTTGCTTCCAGGCAGTGTACTTACAAACCAGTAACTACATTTTACCAAAACTGTTGAACTTTTACTATTTTTCTAAAATAAATCTTAGTTTTCACAACATGACAACTCTAATCAACCAGTTGATCAGTGTGCAGCAATCTTGGAAGCCTTTTATAGCCTTTGCAAAAGAAAAAAAATTCCTTGGGTCCAAGTCGAATATATCAAAATTAATAGCCTACTGCATTATCGTTTTCCAAAAAAATAAACCCCAGAAAACTGCAGTACTTTACAAGGAGTAGTCAGAACACTCTCTGTCAAGGCCACAGCTGACACTATAGCCTATCTGAAAGGAGTTAGTGCACAGGACATTTCAAACACCACCACATGATGCTTAGTCCATACGTTTACTA